>NW_012027376.1:169236-399291 GCF_000956235.1 Wasmannia auropunctata
TATCCCCTGTGTGCCTTGTCGACTCAGTTTTTTGCACATATGTATATATATACATATGTGCAAAATAAATTTTATACATACATCGCTCGAGGTTGATTTATTTCTGCCGTGTGGCCTCTTTGTCATAATTGACTGTCTCGATGATGAACGTCAACGTGTGATATTAATCCGTTTTGCGTACTCTCCTCTGCGGGATTCGATGGCGCGAACGTCAATCTCACCCGACTTTGATCTCGTTAAAGGCGGATTTGTTACGTAAATGCCACTTGCAGGAGCGAAAGAGCGTGTGTATATTTAGCGCTGAATCCGTTCGTGGTGAGAAGCCACTTCGATCCGTATGATGTTACATGGTTTCGTCTTGAGTTTAAGCTGTCTTTGGAGGTTCGAAGGTTTCGAACGTCGTATCTTGAAATTGTGGGCGACATCCACCATGATATCGGGTCAATCCCGCGAGTCCATTTGCCGGGAATAGGAGGCGATAAGCGTCACAATTGCGAAAATTCACAATTTACTTATCGGCAGGAATTATTTCGAGAGAATTTGAATTTTAAATATTGAAAATATTAATACATTTACGGAAGTCGGCCCTTTAATGTGTCGTTGAAATTTATTGGCATGTGTACTTTTAATACAACTTCAACGGTTTGAAACGTTATTTTTGAACGGTTATTTTCGTTTTTTAAATCAACGATGCATATCCCTTCGTCATCGATAATCTAGCTGTTGTCATTTTACTGGTACAGCCTCTTTATTCTATCCATACAGATTAAAATATACCGGCATAATAAGTATGCATGAACTTATATAGACTGACCTGACATTTCATACAAAGTATCGCTCGAGAGAGTGATATTGCGAATACGCCTCAGTGGAGAAATCAAGATATTTATTCTCTACATTTGTACTTGCGTTATTTTCCTCTTTCGTGCGCGAGCAAATCGACGTACTGTATGGAGAGCTTGTACGAGCCGATATCGGCTTATATATATTTCAGTTAAAGTAATATGTTTTTTTTTATATATAAATCTGATGAGATGGTCATGCTCGAGGATTTTAACTCGACGTTCTAACTGTACTATAATATAACACGGTACCCAGGAATCCTTCGACAATCCTTTGTTTCTGCGCAAAACGTCGTACTTTGAACATTTATAGCTACGCGAGGAATCCACCGTATTTTGCTCCATCGATGTTGGAAAGATATTCGGGGCAGAAGCTCTCTTTAAAATAAAACTCGAAATAATTCCTCAGTGAAATAGTTCCTCCAGTTAAGTAAGATATACAGTTTTTCGTAATCATAGCACGCATACACACAATAAATATCTCCCTATTCCTTTGCTTTGGCGATTCCTTTTCCTTTATTCATGTTATTACCAGATTATCGGCCTTGTGCGTAACGACCCGAAGCGATCCGATATTATGGCACGCGAGAAACGCCGATAATTACTCTCCCCGTCCACCGCTCGAGCCACAAAAAAATTTTCTCGATCCGATCTTTAACGATCGCAATTCATCTTACAGATCCTGGACGATACGATTGTTTCGCGACGCGAGCCTATTCAGCAAGGACGTGTCCTTCGAAAGCACGAGCGGACCGATAGCCTTCGATACGTCACATTCCTACGTCGGCACTGTTTTGGGTAAGTTTCGCTTATATATATATATTTTTTTTTTGTCGTCTTCATCGATTGAGGAAAGCACAAGTATAGCATTTAAAAGATTACTCCGATATAACCATCAATTATTATGATTAAATTGTCACAAGTGCGCTATATCAGAATTGACGCGGTTAAAATTGAATTTCGTATTTCTTCGTGTATATTTCACATAGAAATGTTCATCTCATTACAAAACGAATTAAATTATTATCTCTCGCCGCCGTTATCGATACTACCGTTTTAATGCTGCGGTAATTTTTGTTGAAATTATTTAACGATTCGGTCGACTGTAGTTCACATTCCGCCGCAGTTATTAATTTAATTTTCAAATACGCAATGATAACAAAAATAACGTAACATTACGGAAAGCTATGATATGAATATTATGTGTTATCTCTTTTTCTTGTAACACAGATTACTTTTAAAATTTTTTTAAGCGCAGCGGCGTAATACGCAATTGTACATTGGGAAATCTATTTTCTCGATTGGCTTGTCTATATGTAGAAAACTAATTATTCGCGTTGATTTAACGATAAGGCGCGCAAAATGCGTAGGTCAAAGGAACTAATTACGCTGGCAGATAATGCCTCGACCGAGCCGGGGATCTTTATTCAAGATTACTGGGATAATCTCAACAATCCGATAATCTCTCTCTCTCTCTCTCTCTCCCTCTCTGTCCCTCGTCGCGTGTCAACGTCATAGAGCGGCGCAGTGAGAGCGCCGTTGATAGTCATTGCAGCAACCGGATCAATATTTATACACGCTCACTCCGCGTACCGGAATTACATTGCGTAAACGAGGTGTATTAAACCCGGCGCGGGCACCACCGCGCGATCGCGGACGAAAGAGAGTATAGTGTCAGCACATTTCGAGATTAGGCGTGGTATTATACGCCGACGATGGCGGGCGCGCGTGTCCGCGGACAAAGTAATTAGCCGGTATCCCTCAACTTCAGCTTCGTGATGGATGGAGCGTGGCGGCCGCCCCGTCCAAGGCGGCTTCCGTCGGCACATGTGCGCGAGCCGCATTCGCCGCTCGGTACGAGCGGAGCTTCGGCGCACCTGGGAGGAAGGGGAGGGGGTGCCTCGTTTAATCCTTTGATGCGCTCTATCCGTTTTCGCATCACTGAAAGGTCGCACCTGATTATAATTGAATAATGGGTTTCACCAATCGGCACGCGGTGAAATCAGTCAAATTGAGCATAAACGAGTTTTCTTAACGAGTTTCATTTAATGAAGAATCGTAAAATACGCACACACATAGCTAAACGCAATATCGGCGAAATTTTGATAGTAACGAAATGCGTTTATTATAATTATATACGAGTATTATTTTTCAGAATTTATAATGTGCAGTCGAGGAGTATTTCCACTTTTATATAATTGTCACAATAATTCACACATTTAGTTTAATATGCTTTTCGAATGCCGAATACATTTATAACATGTAAAGTAATTATTTTAAAGCAATAAATTAACCCGTACGTTATAAAATAAATAATTTCATGCTTAAATCTAAACTAAAAATAAAGTTCTATAATTGTTATCGGGTTTTTTATCGGTTCTTCTGAACCCACGCGGGATTTCAGTGTACGAGCAACGAAAATACTATCTCAAAACTCGGAAACTTACTGGTTCAGAACTGGTTTTTTTTCTATCTTTACATAGCGGTCTTCCGGGATACCTTTTATATATCTTAATGAACCCAATATTCCCAAAACTGCACGCGTGACAAGTGAATTATGTGCAATGCGCGCAGGAGGGAGGGGGTTATTTTAACTCCCAAAGTGCATCAGAGGATTAACGCTTTGTTTAACGTCATTGCATAACCGCAGATGGTTTTCCGGCTGAATACGATTTCAGTAATTCATTGAGCACGCCCTCGTTAGTTCGCGTCGCTAATGTGCCCATAAATAATCGAGTTTGTTCCGCGTTACGCGAGTCAGTCCCCCGTACGAGAGCGTCTGCTGAAATAATCCTTCTTGATTGGTCCTTACAAAAACATTATATAGTGATTTATTAGTAGCGTGCCTGGTTATATCCGCGTAATTAACTCGGTGTACCCGTACATCCTCTCGGATGTAGGACGTCGCGGGAAGTTACGACTAGAAATCTTATACGCTCAGCTTGACGAGCGTGGGGAAAAGTCTCGGCCGGAACGCTTTATGCGTCCGTAATTTTGCAGCATGAAACGTCCCGATAATTAAACTTTGAAGAAAAAGTTCGTTAACGTTGACATCAAATTAATCGAAGTAAAAGCTTTTTTTTTGCTGTGTACATTATTAAAACTCGCGTATCTTCGGTCTTATTAAACTCCTTGGAGTTTTGATTGTTTTTATTTAATATCTTTTCACTAAACCGTGCTTTTCACAATGAGTAAAAGATGCTTCGGAGCTAAAGATGCAGCTCTTTTTTTTCTCTGCTATTATTAAGGCTTTTTAGAATCTCTTATAATAGAAAATATCTCCGCTAACAATAGAAATACAAGTAGTTCGTTGCTGCTAGTACTATTTTGAGTTAGGTAATATTATCGCTACCTTTTACAGCAAAAAACATTAAAGCTTAGAAAATAATAATAAACCAATAATAATAGAGGGAGTAATAATAACAGATAAGCTCTCTCTCTCTCTCTCTCTCTCTCTCTCTCTCTCTCTCTCTCTCTCTCTCTGATGGAAGACTGAAAAAGAGTTCCGGTTAGATCGATCGGCGACGCCTTGCACGCGCCCAACCGGTATCAAATATTCCCCCTCGTAACTTTTCGCGACTCTCGTCGCGACCCGGGGCGAAATCGAGAAATAAATTTTGCGTTCGAATGAGCGTATCTCGAAGCGGGTCGCGTGCGCCTCGTCGCGAACGCATCGGAATGCGCGGCGGCACAACGGACCGAAAATGCAGGCTCGATTTCAATTCGAAATTATTTGAGAGCCCCGCGCGTGAATCGCGCGAGATACTGTTTGGCGCAATGCGAAGAGAAGCGAGGGAGGGTCATTGCGCTCGGATTCTGAAAAAAAAGTGCTCGGAATTTCGCGAATGTGAATTCGGAACGGAATTCCTCCGTCGTTATTACGCGCCGCGTTTCGGCCTCCGATAACACAGGCGCACGTTATACTATTTTTCTAAAAATCATATTGTCGCTGTGACTGCGCGAGATTTTTTTTTTTTTTTTTTTTTAACAAATAGTCGTCGGCGAATACTGTTACGATTATTGTTGCGCGGTATCGATTTTCTGCCGATTACGGCCAATTGACATTTCCGGCCAGCACTTTGCCTTACGCCCGTCGTCGCATTAAACTAGGAATCTCATTTTCGTCATAACCGTCGCCGTTGTCGTAGTCGTCCGCGTCGTTTGGAAACGTGCCAGATTTCCCCTATTGGAGATACACCGCGCCAGTTACTGTACCGGAGGGGGTCTGCACGAGTAAAGGGTTAGTACGGACCATAGACTTTCGATGGGAAATAAGCGCGTACGTCTATGGTCGTGACCAGAACTATTGGAGCCACGAATTTAAAGGGAGAGAGATTTATAAATCGGAATCACAATCGATTAGGTGTTTATATAATATAACTTTAGCGTGTATTTACTTTAAAATTTTTATTTCAATAATTACACTCTGAGAAAATAAGAGCAGGAGTAAAACTAAATAACCGATAATTTTGTTTAAACGTTTCTTTTGATGTATGTAAAAGAGATTTATTTTTTCTTATGCAAATATTTTCTTTGCTATTAGATGTGGATGTATTACTGCATAATTTGAGACTTTATGTTTTCTGCTTTCATAGATAAACGAAATATTATTTAGCGTTATTTTAAGCGTGGGATGTTAGAATAAATCAAATTTTCACACACACACCACACACATGTTTAACTTATGTGTCATTCAGATTGGTTTTTACGATTGAATTGTTCCTTTACTAGTTTCGGACTCTAAACTTTTATTACAAAAATTTGAAAAATTTTCTCGTAAACGTTAATGGTTAAATTGACGTAAACGTAGATATGGCATTACTTGAATCGACAATGGTGCATCATTCGAGTCTCGTAAGCGATTCCAGCAGGAACCAGACGGACATTGGACAATAGGAGCACAGAGAGAGAGGAGGGGGGGGGAGGGAGACGGAGAAGAGTCCGTGGTATAATTCCGGTGTACGGTGAACTAAACGTAACCGCAAGCTCGCGAACGGGCCAGAAACTTGATCGTGCATGCGGCCCCGTTGCTTCGCCGGATCGTGAATCGTGAACGACCACGTCGCCGCCGTCGTTTCGACGATCGGGATTGCGGGGAAGTTGAGCCCGGCCGTAATAGCGTCTTGCCGTGGGTAATATCCGAACGTCGTCGTCGTCGTAGTCTTCACTTCGACGACTTAAGCCGCAGTTACGGCGCGCGGCGCGGCGGTTCGCGAGAGTCGCGTACGCGAGAATTCCCAACGAGCGTTTCTTGCACGTCGACAAATTTCTACTACCGGGAAATCCATTGAAACTCGCGGACGGGGGCTGCATTTCGATTCATTTATTGTAATTGCATCCGCAAGTTGAGATATAATTACGATTCCACCAGATCTACCTGCGTTCACTTTTGCAGTATTCGATTATAGCAACCGTTGGTATTAGCCTCATTTCAACTGGACGTATTAATCATATCCGTTTTATTACCGTTTTATTAACTGTCAGCGGACGTCAATGTGACACAATTAACCGAGATGCATCTAAAATTATAGTCTCACTAAATTATTTGCGCTTGCTATGTGTGTATATATATTTCACTCGGCGGAATAATTAATAATTAATTTATCGATTAATTAATTAATTAATTGTTATTCTTGTTTGTCTTGTTTTACACAGAACGACTGGTGAATTTATTGAAAGACATAGATTGCACGCCGAGATATTTATATTACTTTTATTAATTTCAACATATTTAATTAATGATCTTAACTCTTATTTCCCCAATATTAATCTTCTTAATTATATATTTCGGAATATCATCACCTTAAATGGATTTAGGATGGCATTCTAAATAATAAAGGTAGCTTTATACGGATTATAGTTGTATATTAGTACACTGCGGATTATGGTATAGTGAACCCGCATAGGAATTTGCCGATCAGAACTAATTAAATGTGTTGAGATAAGTGGAGGTAATTACACGCTACGTGATCAGATCTCGCGTTATACGGAGTGTCCCGAAACTTCGCATTTCCCGTTAAATACCGTGGATATATTATAATATGTACGAACATTATATACGTATATATAACCTAATAATGGAGGATGATAAGTTCTGAACAAAAACGCGTAATTTGCGGTAAATTTTGCGAGTGCTTACGATGCAATAATTTTAATTTGGACAACAACAAAGAATCGCCGTCAACAACGATCTCTTTAAAAACGCAATTCGTAGTCGCAGGGGAGGAACGGTAGTTCGGAGGTAGTCCAAAGTCATCTCGACTTGATTCACCGTAGGTATTTGATTAGTTCCGACGTCTGGTATATGAATTCGTCCGGATGAGTTTCGGTCGGGACGTGCATCCAGTATAACCGTGGCCTTAAGGTGCGTTTACACTTTACGCAAGCACCAGCTGTTCCTCGTGCTCGCAATAGAAACGTTTACACTACTGCAGATGAATTTCTCCTGCGTCAGTGAACCAGATCCCCGTGCAATATTCCCGAGCTCGTTCGTTGCTATAGAATACATATATGAACATATATAAAGTAATATGGTACAAAAGTAAAGTATACGAATAAAGAGCGAATGAAATACGATATGTATAACGAAAAGTAAAACAATTAGAAAAAAAGTCTATTTTAAATGCGACAGTTTCAGTTGAAAAGTAAAATAGACTGTCGCGTAAAATAGGTGAGTGAGCAGAAAGTGGAAATATAAGAATGGATATTATTAAGCGAATATATCTATTTTTTAAATTACGTAATTCGATTCTGTATATCGATCAAATACAACGAGCTGAATTTTTGTTTTATTTTTTATTCTTTTCTGTTGCTCGCGTACATACACACGAACAACGAGAAGGAATAAAATATAAAACGAAAATTCAACCCGATATATATATGTGTGTATTATATGCATGTATAATACACACACACACACATTTTTATATTTTATCCAACTGAGTCGATGATGGTGTAGCTTAATATAGGAGCGGCAATCGCAGTGAAATATATGAAATATTGAAATGCCTCTGCTTACTTGATGGAGCCATTTAATTCACATCGGAATCCGATGTTTAGATTCCGTATTGAGCGGGTGGGTTCCTTTACACGGTTTCGGGATCGACATTCGTGCCACGCGCGTATCTTCTTTGACGATTGCCTGTTTGCCCGTACGCCGCCGCCGGGATGAACGCGAACGAATGGATACGTTCGTTTTCTACCGTGTCACAGCGAATCAGCTCCATCGTTTCGTGCTCGCGTAACATGCCTTTCCAGCGGAATCACTCGGGCACTCGGCGCTCTCGAATGCCGCAAACGCACGTTTATGGCGAATCAATTCGCGTATATATATGTACGCCGATACTCGTTCGCTCTCTTGTTTACGTAGCGCAGTACAAACGCGAATACGTCGGTTTAATCGCGCTTTTACGATATAAGCGCACCTTTACAGCATATCCATCTTGCTCGCTCACGCTTGTACATTTCAAACGCACCTTTGCGCCGCTGCATCCACATGTTTCACTCCGTGTTTGCTCTGTTTGCTTTTGCAGCGAAACCATTCGCTCGTGCCGCGCAAACAAACATCTTTGCACGCTGAGAAAAAGTTTGCTTACCCTTCCTATTCAAACAATTACGAAGTTAATTGAACAGCTTATGTATCGACGCAACGCAACGCTAAATTCCGTCGACGCAGATACGTTTCGTTGCATTAATTTGCACGCATTTAATTACTTGTTCGTATAAAGAGTGGCCGGTATAGTGTTTCGTTTGTCCATTCGAGCAGCTCTTTCTCGCTGCATTATACAAGAATGCATCTTCAAATACGGAATAGAGGAGCGTCAACGTGGACGAGAGACAAGACGAGACTTTATATTAATCCTTCACGGTCGAATGTCGAGCTGCACTCGACACCGAACTTTGGTGCACAGGATCTGGCCGTAAGCAATTCGACGCCAAAGAGGAGCGGACACGTAATTTATTCGCATTTATGCATAAAGCGGTAAGGGCGAGATGACTCGCTCGTCTCGGTATGCGCGAGCGCAAAGTGGTGAGACCGTTGATTGCCTTCTCGTATATTCTCTTCCGCGACGACTTTAATTGGGATAACGCTATTTTATGCACAACTGATTAAACGTCTTCGCGAAACTGAAATTATTTTTGTCGTGTCAGTTTCCTTATTTCTAACACGCTTTAACGCTGATAATCGCGTTTTGAAGTTTAAAATTAAATGTTATTCCGTAGATTTCAAGATTTTGCATGAGCTTAAGACTGCGACGAAACGGTTTTATGTCATTCTACATCTTCTCTCGAGATATTATTAAAAAAGAAAATTATTTGAAGTCGCAATTAGTAGGTATATAAGTTGTAACATAATATATCAGATGATAATCTTCTTATATTGATTTAACAAGACAGCAAAATGCACGCTTGTTTTAAATTAATTTTTTTAAATTTGATTTCAGTAGTCAAAAGTTCCTGTCGAATACAAATTTAAACTTAAATACATTCCTTAATCAGATGGAAGAACATTTTCTTGTCAAAATTGAGATTCATAATAATGTTTCTCAAACTCTGTCTCAATTATCTATATTATCTTGCAAGGCAATGGTAATGAATCCAGAACATGAACCATAAAGTATATATAATAACAGTTCGTTTATTCAAAGCAAGTTAAAATGTGGGGAATAAAAAAAAACTCAGTGTGCTCAGTGCGTTTCATAATGTTGAATATTTGTTTCGTGATCTTAGTGTGTGTTTTTACAGCGCACAGCACGCATTGTGCGTATACAAGGCCAGTTAGTTGCGCGAAACTCTGAGCGAACAAGCAACGAACCGCCCGCGCCGCGTGCGTATCATCGTATTATCTCTGCGAAACGCAGTTGTATCTCATGGTTATTACAGCGTGCCATTATTAGCTAGCGGAATTAAGAATACGTTGTATACTTTGTGCGGCATTACCGTCGGATGTGCGGCCTTGGTGTTTGTTACGGCAGGTATAAGGTCGCTATGCGCATTGTATTTTCATTCTCGCGCCGAGACTCGAGCGAGCGAGTATAGCGGGCACGAGCCGCTCCGTGTGTCATCACGGTAGCCATCGAAACGCGATTATTTTCTACGAACAATTACAGCTATTATCGTTCGTTGCATTAGTCATGCCTGCAGGCGACGCGATGGCGAACGAATTATAGCTTCCGGTATAATTTCTTCATGTTATATTTTCGTTGAAATATACAACAGTAAAGTGCCGCAACACTTGATTAACGTCGGGAGTGTCGACACAAAGTGTGCCGTGCGATTATTCTATTCTGGTGATTAGTACACCTCTGTGAACCTAGCACCTTCACCACTAGAAAAAACTTTGACTATATATGCTATAATCAAGTTCTAATTCATTGCTTAATCGCGAATTTATTGCTCCTGTCCATTCGCAGGAATTAATATCAATAGTGGGGATGTTAACTTCATATTACGTTACACCCTCACTCTTGAAAAACGTGTATATAGAGTATTGTAGAGAAAAAAATGGATATACCAAAATTTTTTACTACTTTTTTGTTCTGAGACATTGCAAAGAAATATTGAAAATTTTGAATAATTATTCCTTACTCTATTACTTTATAATGGATGAGTTAAGACGAACTACAAATACAAATATATAATTTTGGGATTGATATGACCATTAATTTATGAACATTTAATTTACATACACGAATTGTTAAAATAAGAAACATTTTGCTGCTGATATTTTCAGCTGCATCTTCAATGAAACTATTTATATTTTAAGATAAAACTTTATTCTAAATTCTTATTTTATACTTTCTGATTCATATAACAACTATATAATAAATACAGGCTGTAATACGATACGAATATATCCATACGCAAGTCGACTTCCATTTTCTACCTGTGAAATATTCGCTTCATAAAACAGTCGTGTGACAAAATGTATTCAAAATAGCGTATTATTATACATGTATCGATACCATCATGTCATCATATATCAGAGAGTTGTCACTCTCCTCGAGAATCGATAACATCGAGGTGATTTATTTCTCTCGGAAAATCGGAGGAATCGAGGAAAATTTCGATGAATGATTAGAGATTTTATTACGACCTTTTTTCGATTTTAAGTTAATATCGCCCTTGGAAGCGAAATTCATTTCTGTTGTTTGACGTTTGAAACTTGATAACTTCCAAGCTAATTAAATCGCCTCGCTATTATACCGCGAAATATCATCGTAGAAAATAGCAGCGAAATTAAATATTAAAGATGCTTTAGAAACACCGTGAGACCTCGATTTTGCAAGACAAAGCGACGACGAAAGACACGCGTTACGAATTACAGGATGTCGTAGTAATTAAGCTCAACATCGTGGTACGTGGTATAATTACGACAATCGTTACGCTAAATACGATACCGTAACTTGATACAGATGCTTGCCGCGCTTTATTTATTATCCGGAGTGCGGCTGTCATTTAATTTATCGAGCATCCATGCGACACACGAAATTAGTAATTACGCGCAGATCGCGTCGCGGCAATTAGTTCGACTTGACTTTTTGGCGCGCTCGCGCGTTCGCGTCTCTGTAAACGGCCACCAGCAAGCCGCCGCAATCTGCCGGCTGGTTGGCTTGCAGAGTCGGCCTGATAGCGGGCGCACTGGTGCGGGATAACGCGTATCAACGATAATCCGATTAGCGATTAAACTTGCCTAATTGACGGTATACGCGCGTGTAATTGCATATCCGGGGACACTCGATTTCCGATTGCGCGGATAATGGAGAATCGCGGCTAGCGCGCGCGGTATACCATTAGCAAGTAATCGTCTTGGAAAGTTTCGCGAGCGAGCGAGCGAGGCTACACAACATACTATGTGTCGGCGGTCGCGCGCGAGCTATTACGCGCTCGATGAAAGTATTTGCCGCATTATGCCCGGAGTCGCACCGGTATTGCGAAGTCCGACTCGGTTATCGGGGGTAAAGATTATCGGGACTCGGTATCAGGGTCGCGAGTTTATTTTTCTGGTAGCGAAACAGAGTCGCGGGAAGGTTTCTCCTCTTTGTGAACATGTACATACAATTATTTGTATGTTTGCACGCGTGTAATATTTTCTGTTTTTCTCGTTGTATGCCGTTATATCGTTATGACGATATTTAAATTTCTGAGGTAATATATTAGATATCGTTTTGCGGCCAATTAAATTGTCGTCGAGCAGAAATTGATCAAAGGACCTGTAGATGAAAGGGAGGAGAAGAGAGCGCGAGGAACCCGGAGATGCTCCGTTTATTTCTGCAGTGAATACAAAAAAAAGAAGTAATGAATTCTCAAGTATTTATATTTATCCGCGCGAAACAAAGGATTGGTGTGAGCTCCGTGTCGCGAGTTTTGTGATACTTAAAATTCAATTACGGACAAAGCGCGCTCGTTTAAATCCCCGCCAAAGAAATCCCACTCACGGGCCACAAATCCCTTTAATGTTAATGTCTCTCGCGACAAGCCCCGAGTTTCATAGAAGTTTCCTACTAAATTTTTTTTCCCACTCTTTTTATTATGGAATATCCGTAATGCGGCATCTCCTGCGAGTGAGAGCATCAGACAAATATGCTTTTAATTAGCGAGAAAATTTTTAAAAGTGCACCCCTCGCATTTTTTCCGCTTAACGAAAAATACAGATGTTATAAAGTATTTAATGTACTTTGCGAAGTATTAAGTTTGCAGTGCGTTTTAAGCAATTTCTACATTTTTTAGAAACGGTTGCTTTTTAACCCGGCAACAATTTTATCGCGAGATATCTCGTTTGGTTTAAATTTATCACGCGAATGTAACTCCAAATGGGAGTTAGAAAGTTTTTTTTTTGTTTTTCCCGGACAGTTTTCTAAATAGTGCCCCACCTGCGCATTCCGCGTTTTATTGCTATATTTAAAATTTACGGACGATTTAATTACGACGCGAAATTTCAACCGCTTTAAATTTTAAGCACTCTCGGTTGATCTGCCAGGCAATTAAATATTGGTTAATGCAGCTCCGCGGAACTCCACGCGTAACTTCGTTACGGTGTAGTATTAGCAGAAATGAACTCAGGACATCAGCTTTGGAATATATATGCAGGCGAATGATTTCGCGAGAGCAATTTTTCATTCGTTATTGAGACGTATTTGACACATTGTCGTCGCGCATCTACATGCCGAATGGACTACGCCGTCACCGCCGTCGCCGCCGCCGCCGCCGCCGCCGCGCGACTTTCCTGCGCGATGGACTCTTGTATTCGCGCGGCTACGACCAGCGGTGTCCGGGAATCGATCATATAGGGGCGCTTTTCGAGAAGCGCAAAAATTGCCGGGCCATTTGTCATAGTCGGCGGAATCCCCGCGTCGTCTCCCAATAGGCGAAATTTCAAAGTCCGCGAGTAATGTCGGTTCTTCCGCGCTCCTCTGGGGAGGGTTCTCGCCGGCGGAAAAGTAGGCCAATCCCGTCTTTCCCTCCGCTCAATGTTCCGCGGTAATAGCTATAACGATATTTTGGCCGTATTTCGTCTCCCTCGGCTCCCGAGAGAACGCGGGTGTTCGGCGCCCGAATTGCGCCGATAACGCCAGCGAAATGCACTTCGCGCACTTTGCTAGTGCGCGAATGCAGTTACCGCGATGCCGACTCGGAACGACTCATTGTTTCTACGGGCTGATGCGGCGAGTTAAACTCTTTAACAAACGATACGTACCTATTTGTCGAAATGTTCGTGTTCTCTCGCTCGTTTTATTCTCGACCCGGCTTCCAGCCGGAGAAAAGCCTCTTTGACGACGGCTCTCCGCCTGTCGAAAGAACTCTGATTCCTGTTGACAGCCAATTTACCGGAACGTTAAAGCGATCTGCTCGCAAATTTCGTTCTCCTCATGATTGTAAGCGTGCATTCGATACTAAATGCAGCAAATGTGATTTTCAGACGCGATTAGAAGCAATACGACAGATAACTTCATTTTTAATTTATAACGTTTAACTTGTAGAATTTAATTGGATTTCAATGTGTAGATTACGCCTGTTATAGATTTTATTAATATTTTATTTTTAATTTCACGATTCAAACACAAGTTATATAAATCGTTATATATTTAAAATTTCTGTATTTTTCTAAAAGAAATAAAATCGTACTTCGAGTTCTTTTCAAATCTCTTTTATCTCGTGTCCTTCCATTTTTTCCACGAGTTGTATTTATCTGGATATTGGATGTTATGTAATACGATTTGGTCCTGAGGATCAGATGGCTTTATTTAGCTCAAATTTTCAGATATAAAAGAAAACCTCTTCGATAAAAATATACATTGAGAAATTAATTTCTAATAGAAAGCGATATTTTTGTTTCGATTTATTCGTTTATTTATAATTAGTTTGCCGAATTATGAAAGTTACGAAATAATTCCATATCATTACGCTTTTCCACAGTACATTTAATCAAATTCGAAATTCTCTCTCGCTTTATTTTAATTCTTATTTTTAAATTACCCTGGTAATTAAACCGCAAAGCGCGTTATACCGAGGCAAAAACCGCCTACAAATTAAAATACTAAAAGCGGGGTTTCGATTTTTACTGAAACTGCCGAAGTTTATTTTGTTTAATCCGCGCAATTTTCATATCCTTATGCGTTACACATTAATTACTATACATGTTAAAAGCTTTTTGTTTTTATTTTGATTTAACTCGATTAAAAATCTGTTTGTGATTGAAATAAAGCAAAGGTTATTTCGAATCTGAACAAATATGGAATAATTAAATTTTTATTGGTTTATAGAATAATTATTGAAATCCATGCTGCGAACGTGTTTGTGTAATATATTTTGTTAACTTCGCTTCATATTTGTTTGCACCGATTAATCAACCGGGCTTCTTTGGATTTATTCTTAAGCATAATACAATACGTTCTTAAGCGTAGACCTTTTTTTTGGGACAATCTTTTTGTAAAAGCATCGCACGCGAACGAATCATGACGTGTGCTTGATGAAAGGATACGGTTTACAAAGAATTCTGACGCTGCAACTGGGACGCGAAGGGGTAGCAAGTCACGATCGTAGAATGAAGGCTCTTCTGGCTAGCAGCCAGTTTGCCCCGACGTATTCATAAGCGGAGCTTCTCGCGCTCGAAGAATACGAATTATGGAGACAAAGGGACACGGACAGAGAATGCGTGCTTAAAGCTATGACCACTACGGTTAATTAAGCCGAGATTTCGGGGGGTTGCGCCGCTTATTGTCAAGTATACCGAGCTCCGCTCACAAAGAGAATGCAATTTCCGAAATGCCCTCCCTGCAAATTACTGTGTGCAAAATCCGTGCATTTAAACGGGCCTTCGCTCTCGCGTAACGTTTTTTTTTTTTTTACTTTTTGACAGACGTACCGCGACTGGTTCTTGTCTGCCGAACTTTCATTCTTACCTTTGCTTCCATCTCGAAAATAGACTTTCTTTTCACAAAGCTTTTGAATAGACAATGCTAATCCATTAACTAAAAGCACTATGGCGAAAAATAGAAATTGCTTTTAAACTAAAGTTAAAAGAAGTAAATATTAATATAATTCATTATATCGACTTTTTTTTTCAACAATTTTTTCAAACGCGTTTATAGAAGAATTTTCAATACTATAATGGTACAGATATGCTATATTCTTATTTTATTTACGAAAAATGATTCAATACACTTTGGCGGATGTATTAAGTCGCATGGCGAGCGTAATCGAAGTTTCGGCTTTGCGCATCGAACAGGCCGTGGTGCTCGATAATACTAGTATTATCGATCCGCAGTGGTTGATCCGATTTTTCTGTCTGCAATGATTCGAGCCGACTTAATGGTGGATAATCCGATAGTCAATTAACAAACCAGCCGGCGCGTATTCGTCGATATATCGACGGCATGTGCGCGTTCGAGTTGGTAATTTGCCGCGATGATCAAGAACGGAATATTTATTATCCTTTCGGCGCTCCGAGTGCCCGAGAGAACGAGGAAAAACAATAGCTGCAGGTTTCGCCGAGAGACAGAGAGAGAGAGAGAGAGATTGCATCGCTTTCCCGTGATTGCGAGCTGATTAATCGAGGCGGGCAAGGGTATCGAAGGAATGAGCGTCGCCTTTAATCAAGAGGGGCAGCGAAACGTGTATAACTTCATTTCGTTTGGAAAATTTGTATTTATAAATATACGAAATTTCATGTTTATTTATGAAAATACGGATGCGATAATTAGCGTAAAGATAAATATATATTTTTATATCTGCCGTCGTTATCGATATCGATGAACACTCAAACTGGCCTTTGTGTGTCTCTATTTTAATTTTACCGAATCAATTATATATATACATATATATCTGATGTAGCAATAATAAGCAACGTTAATTTTGTGTTAGTAGTAATAAATATGTTACCGCGGTAATTAAAACCGTCGAGCAAAAAGGAATCGTGTAATCAGCTTGGCTAAGAATATACATATATTAGCGGGAGATATCTCTTTATTATAGAATTAATAAATAAGAGATAAGAGATACCTTAAAATTGGCGAATAGAACTGTTAAATAATTCAAATATAATTTAGACGATTTGCGTTGTTTACCATAAATTAATTTCTGTAAATTAATTTTCAATTTACAATTTAAAATTTAAATTGAATATACAAATTGATAAATCATTATTGTTGTGTTGGGCTTTTAAGAAAACATGATATTTTATATATTTGTATATATATTATATTACGTGTAAATACAAATTTGCCGATAAATGTCTGCCTCAATCGTCTTGCCGTGTCTCCGCGCAAATATCACAGATTGTAAGCAGCGATATTTTCACGCGATGCAGCAAAACCGGCCGATAAATTGAGACTTATTTTACGCTCGCTGCAATTCTGTCTGTCGGAAAATCGACAATCGAGGTCGATTCGCAAATCAACAAGAGCGCGAGTACCTACTCGGGATATGTACATACATACGTACAACACCGTACAGGAACACCGCAATTTGTGCTGCTGCTGCGCCGCGGGAGAAAAAGGTCGGCAATTATTCCGTGCGATTAGCTCGCAATAGGTCAATCGAGGGTTAACCAACGCTCATTAGACTAAGTATCGCGATCTCCACGGCGAAATAGATACTACCATCGATTACGTTAATGCTGCAAGACACCAGCAAAGAAATATCTTTCGCCTATATACGCTCGCGTATCTAGCACGAGTGTATAGTATCGCGCGGACGGAGCTATTAATTTTGCACGTTGGAAAGATCCTATTATCTTTCTGGCAGGAATTAATTGTCCCTCCCCCTTTTTTTCCTCTCGTTAGTCCGGGATTAATAATTAATTTTTACATAAAAACATATATAAAAATAAATCAGACAAACGTCGGGCTAAACGTGCGCTAATAGAAGGGATTACACCTACGGGATTTTACACGCGATGCATAAATCGGCCGGCAAGAGTGAGAGACGAGAGGAAAATTACGACGTGCTTTTCAATCTCAAAGAGATTGCCGCGGAGAATTGGGGATGGTTTAACGAAGAGTTACCCACGGCACGTATAGTTTCATAATATATATCTTGAAAAAGGCTGCCAGATATATAGGGTAATATTTTTAACGGCGCCGTGGTGATTTACGGGCGTCATAGATCATCGCTCGACATTGAATCTTTTAACTAGGGTAAAGCTTTTTAACGTGAAGAGAGAGATTGAGGAAAATTATATACTCGCGAAGCTTACGTTACATTATTTTAACTTAATAAAAGAAAATAATAAAAAGATATAAAAAGGCGCGAAGTGATGAGATCAAGTAATCTGCAGTCGCTTTGTAAATCACGTCGCAATTGCACATACACTTTTTTTTTTTAATTTTCGCGTCAAGCGTGATTCGTTTATTTTGAAATTTGCGTATAGCTCCGATATCTGTGTACGAATGAAACTGAATGAAATTATATCGTACGCGCGTAACTTTTTATTGAAATCCATAGCTGGGCCGTGGATACGCGCTGCTCAAAATGGATAAATGACTCGTGTTCTCTTTGTCTCGGTTTTTGTCGGACATTACACGATGGGCGGGATAGCCCTCGATGTTGTCCTCGGACTGCGGAACAATTCGGTATTCAAGTACTATTCGCTGCATATTGCTCTGCGAGCGCGAGGAGAGCCCGCCGCCGCCGATGAAAGGCCACTTCGCGCGGCCGCGATTTTCACTGCGTATTTCGACGCTGGCAGTCGCGAGTTTTCAACGCCTGGCGTTCTGTCTCCCCCCCCCTCCCCCCATCCGCGCTCTTTGCTGCGCTCAACGGCTGAAACTGGCCATTCGCATGTATCGCGCTTTTGCTAAATCGACGAAGAACGTGAGGGTGCCAAATGTAATAGAATGTATAGAGCGCGAAACAAACAAAGGTAGGAAAAAAAGCCACGGTTTCACGGAAATAAAATAACTACGCCGTGTACCAATGAAAACTTAACTTCGTAATAAAAAAAGGTAATAAAAAAAAAACAGCTTCGGCGTCGATCTTGCGAAAGTGATTCACAAGTTTTGACGCAATTAGATATTGTCTCTTGCTTCCTTTTTTTTTCTTTTTTCTTTTTTTAACAAAAATCGTTCTTTCCAATTGAATTCTTTCCGATGATAGATTAATTAATCAATTAGCGAAACTTTTATTATGTTCCGGTAAGGGAAAAGGAGAGGATATGAAGTGAATTGGAAGTTTCACGGAGTTTGCGAGATAAGTGCGTAAAAGAACGTCGTCGGTGAAAGCTGAGGCAAGACGCTAAGTTCCGCGTCGACTCAGATCAACGTGACCGTCGCTCCGCCACCGTAATTCGATTGTTGATCGATAAAGCGTCGCACGGTCGCGCTTCCTCCCGCGCGTTGCAGCGTTTTACGCTTGCCGCGACTCGACGGACGCGCCACGATCGAGCCGATCCGTTAGCCGTTCGGTGACTAAATTGGATTTTTCTACTAACGAGCACGAGGGCTTTTCCTCCGTGAAAGCTCCATCGTGAACCTCCTCGACTGCTCCTCCCCTCTTTGCCCCCCTCGGCTATTAAACCCCTGTTCATCCCGCTCGAGAGAGCATCTTCTCGCCTCATCCCCTTTATCGCCGCACTTTTCCGGATCGCGCAACCCTCCTGCCCGCCGCGCTCGTTCCCGCTCCCTTTTCGCGTCCCACGATTTTTCTTTATTTTTTTAAAATTTCTCTCCTTTTTTTTCACTGCCGCGACCCCACCTCCCGATTAAGGATTCTGTGTTTCCATAGATCCGCTCTGCGCACTTCTCGGGATTACGCCGGCAGTCAACCCGGCTCGCTCGCTCGCTCCTCCTCGCAAATCCTCTTGCGAGAATTAAGCGTCTCGAGATGCGAGGGAGATGAACGTTCGCATCTTTCTGACGCCACTTTGTTCTCCGCTCGCTCCGATGGCGAGCAATCTCGCACACCTTGCTGCACAAAATATTAATGGTGCTACGTTTCACTTTCTTTTTTTTTCCCCCTCGCTCCGACGTGTCGTTTACTTCAATATCATTTTTAACGTAATGAAGTTATCGAAAGTCTTTCTTCCGATTTAGCAAGAAAATTCATTCGTTTAATCATGACATTTCTTATGGCGTCTATCAGAATACTTAATGACAGTTTTCAACTGGTGTCTGTCGGAAAATTGTTTCGTTTGTCTTCGCCGCGTTCGTTAATACTTTATCTTCATAATGTCAGACACGAGTCGGTGCTCTACTCGCAGCGATCGGAAACGAGTAGTGGGTATAGCTATTTTTAAAACGCGACATTTGCGTTGAAATAAAAAGATTGCGACACGGATTTTTTATCATAATCCGCCGCGAGAGAGAGAGAGAGAGAGAGAGAGAGAGAGTGTGTGTGTGTGTGTGTGTGTGTGTGTGTGTGTGTGTGTGTGTGTGTGTGTCGATTCAGGGCGTATCAGGTATGAAAAATGCAAGTTTCGGCCTGAATTGATCGGCGACGAGAGAAGAGTCTATTGAATCGCGCACTCTCAAATGTCCGTCGGCGAGGGCGTTTTATCGCGGAGGCACGAAATCGTCGGACCAGCCTGTCGATGAATAAGTATGAACGAAAACACGCTACAATGCGTGATAAAAACGAATTCGAACATGAATAATTCATTAATTATCGGTGAAAGCTTTTTTCTTTTGTATCTCGCCCGCCTTTATCGGTTTTTTTTTCTCGACGACTCTCCGACGCGCTCGTTCTGCATGACACTTTTTCTCTCTCTCTCTGTCTCTCTCTCTTTCTAGCTCACATTCGAAACACATCGCCCAGAAGGAATTTTTTTCTTCTCTCTCACTTTTACATCCGCAAATGTACAATCTTCTTCCTTTATCTCTATTCGCTCCGACTCTTCTTGCGATCATTCTAACTTAACTAGTTTCTCCCTTCAAGCTCGAGAAGACGACTTTTAGAATCTTATTCCTTTTTTTGCCAAATCTATCACCTTATCAAAGTCGGAGAAAAATCGTCGCCAATATTATAATCTGGATGTCCTGGATAAATTACTCGTTGGAAAAGTATTCGGACATAAATGTCTTATTTCTTACAGTTTTTTTTATTCATCTACGATTCATCTGTATTAAAGCTGATTTGGAATAATAATTACACCATTTCAATTTTATATGTTGTGATCTCTTTAGAATTCATGAAAGTTGAAGGCAAAATCTAATATAATACATTTATTCGTCAAACTCGTAAGGTATTCTCGGATTACTCTTTAAATATTCCGTAGTCCGTCAGCGCTGATTAAATGAGTTTAACTGTCATCGTTCGAGTTAAATGCCTTTTCTTCCGCCAGGCTCCCACCGGTTCTTTCTCCGTTCCTATATCTATGTGTCCAATCTCTCTTCTCTCAAAGTCATTCCGACTTAACCAGCTTCTTCCCCCGGGATTACTTTGAGAAGTCGATTCTCCTCGGAAGAGGAGAGAGGAAATGTTTTTCCCGACGCGCGTCTCGCGTCGACGCGTAAAACCGTGTAAACGTGTAACGAGGGAATTTGACTGTCGCGCCGACCGGGCTGAATAATATTTCGCGTATACGTGGACGCCGTGATGAATAATTGATAAATTGCCGGCGTACAACACCAACGGCGGAATGCGATTGCATGTTATGTACAGGAACACAGTGTGTTGTCGGCGACGAACTGTAACGCGAGCTTAACACCGCGATTTCCTATCCGACGGCGTTCAAGGAGTCTGATCAGCGTGTGCCGTAACGCCTGCGACCGTGTCTGAACGGCGGATGTCGCGCGAAAATAGAAAGAAGTCGAGAAATCCATCAAATAAATACTTGCCGATTCCGTAATAGAAGTTCGAGATTCAAGGCTGCGTGTCGCGCCAACATCTATAGCTGCGCGGTGAAAATTTATTTATTTTTAATATTGCAAGTAGATTTTAATTTTACGGAAACACGAAATTGATGTAATATCTTGCCGGCGACGCGCGACAGAGAGATGAGAGTTTCATCGCGTTTAATTGCGCGCCCCACTTTTCCCTATTTATTCCCGCGTATCTCTCGCTCTCGCGGTCCGGCATATCCCGTATTTTATATCAATTTTTCTTTGTTTTCCCCGACGTCGACGTGCGCGATCTACTTTATCCGCTTTACGCCTGTCCAAACTGTCGCGTCGGGATGAGACTCGATTAAGCTGCGGGACGCAGATTCTTCCTCTCTCTCTCTTTTTTTCTATTCGTCTCGAAAGCAGCCGGCAGAACCCGCTGGTTCGGGACAAAAGCTATCAAAAGGATGTACCGTTGGCGGTCATATGCGGACAGTTTTATAATCCCCCGTACTTTTGTTTGTCCACTCTTCGCGTGTTTCCTATGCCCTTACTCGCTCTGCACGCCGCTTCCCCGCGGCCGCTCCACTTCAGCATTCGTATTTTTCATCCCGCAATCGGTAGTCTCTTTTAAATACGTCCATTAATTGCTACGCTTTTTGCATTTATCTTTCCGTTTACTTCTTTTTTTGTTTTAGAACCGCAGAAAAGATAATGTCCTTTTAATTTTTGTATTTATCCACCCTTTGTGGCTACGCTCTGCCATTATCATCGTTAATCGCGTATACATTATGCGATATGATAATTGTATACCGTTTGTTTGTCCCATAATTTATTAATTACGACGCAATTACCAGTAAATTTAATTTTTCACCTTTGTTCCTTCTCCTCTTTTTATATCTCGAGAAGAATGTCTCTCCGACCCTCTTTTCATACTTTTTCCAGCTTTTTATCTCGCCCTTATTGCCGCTTTAATCGTTTAAAAGTCATTATCGTTTGCATGTAATCAGTACTTCCTTAACGTATTTATTAATTACCACGCAATTATCACGTTCCCCTCGTCTTTATCTTCGTTTGTCCCCATCGTCGTCGGGAACCGAGTTTTCCACGACAATTTCTCCACGATATCCTCGTTTTCTTTTCTTTTCTTCATCCTTGATATTCCCTGGCCCTATTTCTCGCTTTGCTCGCGCGTTTGCATGATCGTACTCGCGTGTAATTAGTATTTTCTTAGCGTATTTGTTAATTACCATGCAATTATCGCGTTTTCCCCGTTTATCCTTATCCGCTTCTTTGCCGCTCAGGAAAAAGCGTATCCTTCCGTCTGCTCTCCTCACCTGTTTGAGATCTCACGCTCGCTCGCTGGAGATTAAGTCGCGCTCCTCGCTTTGAGTGCTCTAACGTGAAAGAAGTCGACGAAGTGCTATCAAAAGCGCGAATACAGTAGATTACCTACCGTCTGTAAATTCATTAATTCTCCACATCCTTCTGAGGAACATGACATATTTATCTAATAGCGAGATAAACAACGCAACATCATAATTATTGTCTTGTGAAAGAAACGATTAATTGATTTTTATACCTGTGTAGTTGCACGACATTTTGTTATTTTTAAAAACCAGTAATAATTCCAGTAGCACATTCCACAGTTTTACCGTTCCTAAAAAACGTTTAAAAAATGTTCCGCATTTTTAATAAGGAAAATAAAAATTAAAAAATGACGTGCTAACTACACGTTTCAGTATGGCACATTTCCCTCTAAAGTACTATATCTCGTTAGATATTAAGACATCTGTTGCCGTTAATCTTAAGTTAATTTCATAATTATATAGCGTTTCAAGACAAAAGTGCAGTAATTAATCATTTTCACACAGTTCTGAATATCCTGAATATTCTGAATGATAGCACGATATTCGACGGAAATGTGTTGTGCTGATAATTTTCGATATTTCTGGCGATAGTTCTAGCTTGTTCCGATTAATCTCTACGCGAGCGAATCATTTTCAAAAGTTGTTCCGCCTTTTAAACATTTTTAAAGCAATTTTTACTTTTGCCATCAGCACGGCACTCGACGGAAATGTGTCGTGCTGATAATTTTCAATATTTTTGGTTCGTTCCGAACGAACGTTTTCAATTACACATGAAAAAGTATTCCTATATATTTTTAGAGTTACATTATTGCTTTGAGATGCCCGATTGTAGATCGTAATCTGGACGGTATCCGCAGAGCGGAAAATCTGACCTCGACCCGCGTCAAAGCCGCGGCGATCGAATTTAATCTGACGATAGCCTAGTTTCTCTTCTCTCCTCACCCTTCCTCCCGTGTTTCCTACGCGTTTACTTTTCCTCCTCGGTACCTCGTAGCCAAGGTTCACTATTGAGCCTCTCGCGGGAGGTTCACTTTCCGTCGGGTCCGATCTCTCGTCGGGAGAGGAGATGACGATGCCGCGCCGCACATCGATTACGTTTCTCAACTCGTCCGCGGGGAATCGCCGTTCACGCTTAAGCTATCGCACGAAATGGGTTCGAATTAGCCGCGGAAGCTCTCCGTAGATTGGAAGAGGAGAACTCTCCCTGTGTTTTTCTGGAAAAAACGGATCGCGGAATTTCACCTGGATCTGAAATTCGCTAGGCATCCTCGACGTCGCGCTGCTGCCTCCTTCCTCGGCTCTAATCGACGACGTTCTTGCGGTCTGGAAAAAGGAGCAATCGTCTTCGGAGCAAGCGTGCCTGAAAATCACTGGCTGGTTGGTATTTCAGCCACGAATTCTCTGAGCAGGAGGGCGATTTCAACTTACTACAATTAGTAAAAATGACAAGACGTTTTAATTCCTTCGAAAAGATTACAAATTGATAACGAGATTTTTTTTCTATTTTATTTAAGTATAAATGAGATTTAGATTAAGGAAGTTTTACTTCGTGATATAATATTATAAAAATATGTAATTACAGACATACAGACAATATTACTGAGAAAAAGGTAACTTGTATCTTTACTAAAGAAAAATTGACGAAAATTAGTCATATACAGTATAATGAAAGAAAGTTAGGAAAATTTGGAAGATATGTACTTTATATAAAAGTGAATTTATCTCTACAAAGAAATAGAGAAACATCTCGATATTAAATCTTGTTCTCGTCTGTATTTGCTCGACTTTAAATGTAAGAGACAAGTTTTATATTAAGTCTCGTATTAAGATATATTTAAAAATGACGCAACTGGTATTGAAAATTTAGCAAATTTATTTAAAACTTTTTACGGAAGTTTTTTATATAATTGAAGTCAAATCTGCAAATTTAAAGGTAACGAGTACAAGAAATATTTATAGACAAATCGATATTTTATATATTACTACAATTTTCAAATTGAATTAAAACTTATTCCAGTAGGATTTTATTAGTAAAATGATATTTGATTTAATCTTGTTCTTTACATTTAAATCCGCGTTTAATTTTATATTTCTATTGTCAATTCGAATTTGTCTCGAAATATGTTCCACATTTTCTTGATAAATCGGCATTCAATTTCTTTAACTTCAAGTTGAAGGTTACAAATTGTTTCGAAAGGATAAATAAAAAAAAGGTGACAGGTTTAAATGATAAATTAGCTTCTTATAACGTCTGACGTGTTTGTATCCCATTTTCATTCACGCGCAAATTGTTTCCTTTTGCGTACGGCAGCTAAATTGCCTCGCGATATAAAACCTCTCCGCTGATTGTCCCTTTTATCGGGGGCGGATAGGGTATCGATTACCATGAAGGGTGAATTTACGGATCGACCGCGCGCGCCAACAAGCAAAGGGATCCAAACAATTACTTGTAGGAAGTAACACGCAGCCGTAAATTTCACCGACTTTGCGATAGCACTTTAGTCGATTTATCTTTCCTCCGGCGATAGTCCGGAATATCGTCTATGATTGACGATTGGAATTCCTAGAATCTACCCACGTTTTACCCGGGGAAACTACGCTCCGAGCCAAGAGACTCGATTCACGGAGGTCGTGATTTTCCGGGGCGTCTACCACTCAAGAGTTTCTCCGCCGCCGGTCCCTCAATCTGCAACGTCTTTACAAAATTGTACCGGAAGCAAGGTACACGCATATCGAGCGACAGTTCCAGTATCTGCTGCTTTGTTCCAGACAAATTCCAATCTTTCCGTTATTATCGTGCACTTGATCCCGCGTACATTTTTATCGTAAAGAGAAAAGAGAGAAAATAGAGTAGAATGTAATATGTAAGTTGAGTCTGGATCAGACTTTTGCATTTAAATGTCTACGTTTTGGAATTTAAACGTTTTACATAAAGCGTCAATATATTAAGAGATTAATAGGTTTACTTAGAATAGAGTTTCATTTAGAAATTTAATTATTTAATAATATTATTTGATTTTCTACTTACCCGTTCGATTAATCCATACTGTTTGCGTAAGATTTGCACGTATTTTATGCTCAAATTACGTCGCGCATTAGCGTTGGCGATAAAGCAAATAGAAGAAATTTCTTGCTCGTCGCTGTGACGGCAAACTTCGATTTCAAGAATTTTCCGCGGAAATCTGTCGTTTCGTTCAGGAAGTTGAACCGCCCGGATGGAATTTGTACGGCGCGAAGCGAAACGAAACGAAGTTATGGCTCGTCCCCGGGATCCTAAATACCCGGCAATCCTTTCTAATTCCGCCCGAAAAGTTACCATACCAAAAGCTCTTTTGACTATCCTCTCTCTCTCTCTCTCTCTCTCTCTCTCTCTCTCTCTCTCTCTCCTCTCTCCTCTCTCTCTCTTGCCGCGCGTCTTCGCCAACTCGGACGAAAGTCGCAAAAATTTCATAAGAAATAATGAAAGCACGGCGGCACGGAGAACGAAGGCTTCTACAAATATAATTAACCCCGACGGTAACTTTATATGCACCGTGGGAACGCGGTCTCCTGCCGTCGCGATTCGCCCTCGTATTTTCACAGATTTAAAAGGTATGTAGCTGCGGGGGTTATACCACCGCGCATTCAACGCGAATCCGTCTCTCTGCGGAAACTATTAATAATGAGTTTAGTAATCTCTATTCTTGGGAGCGCTATACTAAAATACGGCAAATTGTTCGCGAAAAAATACTGTTAAAAGTGTCTTTAAATTGGTGAAACGAACCTGTCTTCCATTCGAGTAATATGAAAAGGAACTGAATACGATTTTTTACTTATTGTAACGAACTGAACTATTTATTAAGAATTACGCTAAAAAGAAAATTTGTAATATTTTACAAATTTTAGTAAAATTGTGTAAAATAGATAATAATCTAAATAGATCGAGTTTTAGGTAGAAAATGTGAAAGTAATTGCGTTAGTGTTTATAAGAATTATAAAATTGTATATTGTATACTATATTATAATTGTATATTATATTATATTATATTATAAAATTGTGTAAGTAATAATTGTATATCATGTGGATTATATTATCTCTAATTAATATTGCATATTAATTATTATTCATTATTGTTCAAATATTCCGTGATGGAGGAAGGTGTTAAAAGTCGCCAATTATGTGATAATTGAATCTATATGATGCGAATGATCCCTTTTCTCTCGATAAATTCGATTACTGGCTCTTTATTAACCGGCGTCGCGTTCTTGCTCTCTTTGCAGAGGACGAGAGCGCCGTGGTGCAGGGCGTCGTTACGCAAGACGGTCTCTTCGACGGCAGTGTCGTGACCAGATTCGAAGAGTACTACATCGAGCCGACGAGCAGGTATTTGAATAAAAATGAAGACACGTCGCCGCCCTATCACAGCATAGCTTATCGCACCTCCGATGTTACCACCCCGCCACATCCATTACCCTGTGCCAGTCATCAGCTGCATCAAGAGGAGTCACTTCGCGATTCCTTCGATAGGTGAGTTCTATCTCGCGTTCTCGAATCTTCTCGAAGCGGCGGTTATCGATGTAGATGAAAAATTCGTAGACGAATGTAAACTCGGATCGTGTAACGAGTTTTGAAACTCACGGATGATTTTTTCATACTGTTTACATGGCGTGCTTTTTTTTGGTCAAATCAGACCGATTATTTTCAATGTGACGATGACGTCAAAACGATTCGTTTGTAAATTCTTTCCAATTTTATCGTACAACATGGACTCAAGAAGCTCGAATTGTGATGACACATAATCTTTTTGTCGATAAAGGTGCGTTCATATTTAAAGTAATTTTCTAGAATTATACGTTTAGTTTTTTTCCAAATCTTTTTTTAGAAATTTTTTTTTATTAGGTCATCAGGTGACAGGCTTTGTGGTACGGTTATATCGAGATGATTTCTTGCGTGTATAAAGAACTTTATATAATAATTCGTATATTTCATAATTAACTCAAGTAATATAACCGATAAAAATGGGTGCGCCCTTATTAAAACATTCTTCCGAGCGCTTACGTTCACTCGTACATTTTCTAGTTCATGAAAATACATTCGCGCCCGAAGAAAATGATAAAAGAGCACACACTGTTGGCAAACGCGCTATAATTTAGACACGTGTAAAGAAAATTCCCCGGGATTATCATATATTATGCGTTCCATGTCAGTCTTCATATGGCGGACTTTAAATGTAAATTTAAACTTTGCGATGTCTGTTCCTCCAGATATAGGTACAACAATTCTCAGGCATTCTACGAGCCTCTGCTCGGCGAGCACACCGCTCTCTACTCGAGGGAAAACAATGCGAGGGTGTTAACGCTAGAAACGAATAATGACATCGAGTACACGGACGCGTGAGTATTTTGCATTTCTAGTAAAAAGGATCCCGAATCTTTTTGCTGGTTAGCGTACGCAAATAAATCCATTATAAATATATTGCGCTATTTTTCAAAGTGTGAGAAAGTTTAAGTCGGTTAGATCGTAAAAAGTTTTAATTTTGAATATTTATTTAAAGAGCACGAAGAAGAATAAAAAAAATTTGTTTAATAATGGAAGGAAAAAGGATATATGACGTAGAGAAACATTTAGAGGCGTTCCATTTTTCTCAAAAAAAAAAAAAGGATTACAATTTCTGATTTGATAATAAGGTAAAAAATGACTTAAAATTGACTGATTTTTTATAACGAAAGAGAAACAATAAACGCGGAAGGGACGAAGGAAGGTTTTGCCTCGAATTCTAACGCGAAATTCTATAGTTGACTTTGTCTTCTGGGTCAATTCGCCATGTCAGTTGTTGTTAGCGAAGTACTGTCAACGTGTGTTTGCCACGGATGCACGGGGTAAACCGAGCGTCGTGGAAGTTGAAATAGAATTCGGAGGAGCGGAGTTAGGAAGTCCAGGTGAACGCGAGCGGGAGGAGCTCCGCGCGCGGCGCATGTTTTTCATCGCGTAATAAAAACGACCTTATTTCTCGTCCGCAGCGCGAGCGGCAGAGATCGGATCGCCAGGCATCTGCACAAGCGCGCGACGGTAGATCCCCGGAAAACTACCTGCATGCTCTACTTGCAAGCGGACCATCAGTTTTTCGCGCGATACGGCACGGAGGAAGCCTGTATCGAGGTGATGACGAGGCACGTGCAGCGAGTCAACTCCATCTACAAACACACAGGTGGGTGTTCTTCCTCGCGGCGATGCGCGTCGGGGCGCGGCGTGCGAGAGATGATCTAACAGTTTTCACCGCGAGTCCGGAAAACGGACGTGGCGGCGAAGGCCGTCAGGGAAAGGAGGGGGGGGGGAAAGGGACGGGGGAAAAAGTCGGAGAAATTGAAAACTGCTTGAGGAACGCGAAAAACGTCAGGAGAATCTAATTTAAAATGGCCAGGGAATATCGAGGGCGCGCGGAAAAAAGCGAAGAAATTCAGGGACTTTCGAGGAATGCCCGGGGAACTTTACGGGGAATTATGAAAATTTTTCTGGAATTTTACAATTCCTATCGCGGTTGACGATAATACGGGGAAAAATCATTCGTTCGATTTTCATTCGTTGATATACATTTAAATTTATATGAATTTGTATTTTAATATTAGGCACAATTAAGCGTTGTTGTGCTTGCATAGAAAATGCGATGAAAAACAGTAAATTAGTTTCCTTCGTGTGTTAGCGTACGTGTGCACGTCAATTTTTGTTTTTCTCGTTTACAGTTTCGGCACACTGCGGTAAAAGCGATGGAATTATAGACGAAACTTGAAATTGCGAAGACCGGCGAAAAAGCAAATAATTAGCAAATAATTAGAGGAAGTGGAGTAAAACGGAGTTTTGGAATATTATCCACGTGAATAACCCGGTTCGATAGTATTCAATTTAATTTGAAAAACACCGACTAAAATCTAATTAATCTCAATCCAGTGGAAAATGTAATCTTCTAAAGAAATATTGTAATATCGATTCTCGTAATTCTCTTTCGCACAAGGATAAAGATACCGCGTAATTTTCCGAATTATAATCAAGTGGCATAAAACACGAAAAATAAATGTGCACGTGCACATATCTCTGCCAACTTCGAAATTAAACGCGAGATATATTTTTGATGCAGCTTTTCATGAAAAATGTGAAATGTGCATTTTGATAAATTATATTTTATCGCTCGATATCGTTGTTAAACGTACACCGGCCTCTGCTTATTCACACGTACGGTATTTTGATTACCGTACTGTTCCATTATGTATATACCGCACACTGAGCTCTACATTACACGCGAATTACTCTGTTTGGACCAGAGAACGGTAATGTCACATGGGAGTCGTCAACGTATGACGCAAGAAGCAGGACTAGAATAATGCACGAGTTTAAGTGAATTATTCAGTTTTTGATGAATATGCAATTTAAGAAACAGCCAGCGTTTGAACAGCGTCACGTTCTGCTTTCAGACTTCAATCAGGATGGGCGGCCGGATAACATCAGTTTCATGATTAAACGCGTCAAGGTGCACGGCGAGGACGCGTTGAGAGACCAACATTATCGTTTCCCGGGCAATTACGGGGTGGAGAAGTATTTGGAGCTCTTTTCAGGTAAAGGCTTCTTGTTGCCGCTCTTTGTTAATAAGCCGCAATTTGACGTAATGTCAATACGTCAATAACCGCGGATTAGGGGGGGGGGGGAATTGCCGGCCTACCGGATAATACCGTTGATGTTTGCCTTGTTATAGAGGAGGATTATGACGCATTCTGTCTGGCTTACATGTTCACGTATCGGGATTTCGAGATGGGAACGCTGGGTTTGGCATGGACAGGCGATCTCAAGAATGCCGGCGGCGTGTGTGAGAAGAATGGGGTAGGCGCGAGCGAAAAATATTGATGCATCTTCTTAGAAAAAAAAATCGATTATATATTTTTTCATAAATTTACGAATAGTATAGAAAGTGACTAAATTTTTTGAAGAGAAAAAAATTGTATTAAAAAAAATCTCTTTTTAAGTTCAATTTATTGTTAAGCGTGTCGATCGACAACATTATATTCGAAGCATAATTTCATTCATGGTGTGATTCACTCTGATGAGAACTGATTTTTTTTATCGTGTGCTTTCTTTTTGCGACCGTTGAAGTGTAAATCGTTACGGATATAAAGCTCAATGAAAAATAATCGTCGAAATAACGTTGCAGCATTACCGCGGCAGCATGAAATCGTTGAACACCGGCATAGTGACCCTATTAAATTACGGGAAGCACGTACCGCCTGCGGTCTCTCACGTTACTTTGGCCCACGAGATCGGCCACAACTTCGGCTCGCCGGTACGTATACACTTCCGTTAAGTCGCGTTCACCGGAACAGCGCGTTCCACATTCCGCGGCCTTGTTGTTACACGATGTTGCCCCTCGTCAATAAACGAACGGACGGCGCACCGTGTCGTACATCTCATTGTTCTTTCGTGTCCAGCACGATCCGGAACAATGTACGCCGGGCGGCGAGGATGGCAACTTTATAATGTTCGCCCGTGCCACCAGCGGCGACAAGCGCAACAACAATCGCTTCAGCCCGTGCAGCCTGAACGCCATAAATCCCGTGCTCAACAGCAAGGCACGTTCGCCAAAGGGATGCTTCACCGGTGAGTTTTATGCCACGGCCGAGCTTACACGGCGAGCGCGCTATATCGCGGCGGATACGTCGCGTCGCAGACTAAAGCTAAATTGATCGAACCTGGCTCCCATCTGCTCGTCCAATTATTCCGCACCCGTTTTGCTCTAACCCTGACGGTGCTCTCTGCATTGTTTATCGTAGAGCCGCAAGTATCGCTGTGCGGCAACGGCGTGGTGGAGGAGGGCGAGGAGTGCGACTGCGGCTGGGAGGAGGATTGCAGGGAGTCGTGCTGCTTTCCCCAGCGCCGTTATCCGCCGCCCGAGGAGACCCCGTGCACGCTCAAGCCGCGCTCGGTGTGCAGCCCTAGTCAAGTATGTATGACTCTAGTAAAAAATGCGAGTCGGGCTGTGTATTGTCGGGGGAATTTTAGGACGACTTTTCCTTCCTCAAAATTTAACCCGATGCCCCGTACAAGCCGCGTTTGTGCTTTTTCAATCTTGAATATTAAACGCTAAGTGTTCAAGCGTCCAAATTTTTTTAAATGCTCGCTTGTCCGGCTATATGTTTGAAACGTTCGTTCATTTGTTTAAATATTCAAATACGCGGAATACATATGTATTATTCTTCAAATGCGTTGCATTTCAATCAATTTTTTATCAAGCCATTATATCTTTAATATTTGATGAAATTTCTGCCGCCCGATTGGGCGCATTTAACGCGATGAACAATGCGTTTTAATAATTGGTATGCAGTAATCGTATTTCATGCAAAAGATATTGAGATTCACCGATGCGCATTCATCGCTCGTTATTCATTTATTTTGCCGGAAATGTTAATTAATTTGAGCGATACCCTGTGAAATTTACTTTAGGCAATTTACCCCCACAGATATGCGTAATGTAATTATACGCGGCGCATCGTGTATCGCGTACGACACGACGTAATTTCAACGGCCTCTGTTTGCTCTCCTTTTTAGGGCCCGTGCTGTACCGGCGAGTGTAATCTCCGTTTCGGGGATAAGTGCAGAGATGACAACGGTTGCCGCGACGCGAGCTTCTGCGACGGCCGTTCCCCGTATTGCCCGCCGTCCATTAACAAGCCTAATAAGACCATCTGCAACCGCGAGCTGGTTTGCTTCATGGGGGTAGATATTAGTCTCATTAAAAACCGTACATGCATGTGCTATACCTATTACATATTAAGTGAACAAATACGATCTCACGTGCGCGAAACTTGTGTTTCAACAGGAGTGCACCGGCAGCATTTGCCTGGCATACGGACTGGAATCTTGTCAATGCATACCAGGCCCGAACGATCCGTCGACGAAGGCTTGCGAGTTATGCTGTCGACTTCCCGGGGAAAATCAACCGTGCCTGTACGCCTGTCTCGTATTATTCCATCGATCGCGCGTGATTTGCGATTTGTTAAAGACTTCTTTTTTAATTCAATCATTTCCCTTCGCAGATCGTCTTTCGATTGGAATTCTCCGCCGTACGATATTCCCGACATGTTCTCGAAGCCAGGGACTCCGTGTAACGATTATAACGGCTATTGCGATGTCTTTCAAAAATGCCGTGAGGTAAGCGGAACTTGGTCACACGGTGGATAGCGGCGTAGTAAGGTAGCGACGTTAATTAAAATATTTTATTCAGGTCGATCCAAGCGGTCCATTAGCAACTTTAAGGAAGCTCTTATTATCCGACGAGAGCCTCGCTACTTTCAGACGGTGGGTCGCTGAACATTGGTATGCAGCCGCTCTGATAGTTTTAGCGGCGATATCGTTGCTGGTACGTGTAAAAACATTACCTACATTTTTTTCTTGAATTTAATACTTAAAAATACTTAAAAAAATTATTATTTATTTTCAAAATTAAAATCTAGATTCCTAATTTTTCCGTTATTCAATTTGATTTATTATTTTTAATCAATAAATAATTCGATGAGATTGTTAGTCTGTAGAATAAATACGTTTTTGTAAAAATAAGCGCAAGAAAACAATTATTCTATACACTTATATGTTAAAAATGTTCGCTGTCAGAAACGACTAAGGAAAAGAGAAAAATACAATGAGAGTAAGTGTAGGGATACATGCAAAGTAGGCTATTCCAATAATGTTGCAAAAAATTGATTAATTGCTTTTTACAAAAATCTTTTGCCATTAACACTATATCATCATTATTTAACATTGTACCTTTCTCTGCGATGCGTATACATTCGATTAGAGCATCAGGTAGAGGCAAAAATTTTTGTAGCTGCTAGACAATCTTTAATCTTTGAATAAAAAACAGTAATTTGACTTTCTTTTATAAATAATATATTTTTTTATCATTAAAATGTGTATCGTATAAATATGTAAAAGTGTACATTTGTGTATACTTGATAATAGTATTTTATTTGTTTGTATTTATAAATTATTAATAAGAAAAAAAATAAAATAAAAATTTGCAATAAAAACAAGCATATGAAGAATTATTTCTCGTCTTTTAGGTGGCCAGCATGAGATTATTGGGCAAGCGACCGGACTTGAAGCTAAAGTCCGTCACGATAATTCACAGTTCTACGACGGAAACGGTACGACTTCCACCTGAAGGTACGGAAGGAGTGACGGTGCATCCACCGGCGGTACGTGCCAAACTTCCTCTTAGCAGAAAGGTCAGAGAGAAAAGGTGTCATCGCAAACATAAAGACGGCCACACCGATAAGTCCAACAAGGTAAAATTAAATAAGAGAAAATAGATTATGATTTTAATTGATTTTAAATTATTTATATATCATTTATATATTAATGTATTTTCTATTTATACTTTGGAGTTTAAGTTCTTAAATTAAGTTTCTCGTTTGTCTTTAAAGGACGCCAAGAAGAAACAGAACCAACAAGCAAAGAGATCATCCACCGGGCAGACGGACGATCTTGCGCGGAAGAGACCGGCTGAAGTTTCGGCTGCCGTGACGCAGGAGAACAAACGGAAGAAGATCATATCGGTTAGAGATAAAGGACAAGGCGCCAGCAATAATCCGGCCGGCGGCAGCGGCGGCGGCGGCGATAACGACAAGAGGAAGCGCAAGAAGCAACATAGAAAGGAGGTGATCGACTACTCGGCAATTCAAGCGGACAAGGAACCGGAAACGAACGCCGATCCTAAGAGCAAGGTGCGCTCCTGGTTACTGGCGTCTTCGCAGTGTCGACCGGAAACCGGTGCGCGGACGGGCAACGTCAACGGTTTGCCGAAAAGCAAATCGACCCCGGTGGGCCTGACGGCCGGCGGAGGGGCGGTGGGGTCCAGAGCGCCGGTGTCGAGGCAGCAGCAGGCGCTGACGTCCGCGCGACGTCCTGCAGGCGCGGAGGCCGGACGGGCGGAGCTGAAGAACTCGTCGAATTCCCTCGCCAGGAAGGAACGGGCGCGGCTGCAGGTGGTGTACAAGCCGCCGTTCCGGTTCAGCGTGAAGCTGCGCAAGTCCGACAAGGTGGCGCAGGCACCGGCCACGGCCGGTGTGAATCACACGAGCGCGAACAGCCGAACGACGAAGCTGCCGAGGACCGGCGTGCTGCTGCGAACGGCCAAGAGGAAGGACCGGGTCAGGATAGGCAGAGCGCGACAGATCGCCCCGACCGGCATCGGGAACAGCGGCGGCGATCTGCCGGAGCCGGCCAACTCCGACTTGCACACCGTGCCCTCCGATCTGGAAGTACTGCTGTCCGAGAGCGAGTTTCTCTTCTCGGACACGTGACCATGGATAATGAGCGTGTTTGAGTTCGTTTCGAGTCGCTACGCGACTAAGTAGCTCTTGCGTCTATTCATCCCTTGTTGTTCGTGCGCGAGACTAGATAAATACTACTTTAGGATGCGCGGGATGATAGGTAGTTTTCGCAGTGAATCTCTAGCTCGTGCGTGGAAGAATCCCGTCCCGAGACCGTGGAAGGGAAGACTCGTTTATTTGCTGCCCGATCTGCCTTGGTCCGTTTTTTTTTCCTTTCGACTGTTTGCCAACCGCTGTACGTAACACGTCGCAAAGAGACGTGTCGCGTATTGATTCTTACTATTCTTCCTTTCCGCATCTCTATAGTGGAGCGATGGCGCGGCGACCGATTGTACGTTTTGCGAACGTTCGCGCCGCGACCGGCGATGCGATGAACGTGATTTTACTCACGCGCGATTTCGATGAACGGAATTTGCGCTTCGGCAAACGAACGTATTGGGGCGCGCCGGCGTTAATTTTTCGACGATCAAGCCAGTTTTCTTCTTCCAAAGAAAGGGGCCAAATCCACTGTTTAAAAGTGTGCGACTGGTGTAAGCGCCGCAGGTATAATAAATATTGATCTACTCGTCTAATGTTTCCCCGGAATTGTGCTATGAAAGCAGATTACGATTCGTTTTCGATGGTAGCTTTAAATTTTCAGGGATCAGTGAACGCGAACATTTATCTCAAGAATGCAACGCGATATTTTGGGGCGTCGAAAGTAATGCTTTATCTTTAAAGTCTCTTTAACACTGTGCCTGTGCTGTTACATAACTCTGTACCCTCTTTTCTGACGCTTAGGGAAAATCACGTCTGCGAATGGCGTAGTTTTTCATTTTTAAATGGCGATATATCGGTCGCGACAAAGGACGATAAAAGGTGAAATATATTGCGTCGACAGCCTTGATTGACTAACTTTTTAATTAGTCGCTCCCTTTGAAATTATAGCCCTTATAGTTATATAATGTAGTCGTAATAGACACTACGCACTTGCGGTCGTTGCTATGATACGGCTATAAAATGTTCTATATTTTAACCCTAGCTGTAACACATAGCTGTCACGTACTTCGTACTATGGCCCTAGCTATAATATAGCTAAAGTACATTATATACTTGCGAGAAAAAAGGTACGTTATATCATTAGCTATGATATAATTTAACATGTAACTCTATATTATAGCTACTGCTATAATGTACTAATTACAGCGTAATTATTCGTAGCCAGGGCTATGGTATCGACGCAGAGGAACAAAAAAAACTTAGCATATACCACGATCAGAGCTGATCTGACGTTGAGGAGAGTTGTGGCGAACGTCAGGCAGTTCCGAAACAGATCGTCGGGAGGCTCTCTTGTCTCTTCGCCGCCCTTCGTCTGCCTGTAACGTTATAAGTAACGTTATTATTCACTCGTGGTTCCTATTGTCGACAATTCCTAAATCGCAACTCGTGAAAGGCATCTTTTGTCGGGTATATACTTTGCATCCTTCAGTACGCTCGCGAGAATCGCGAGACCAGAGCCGACAACGGATATATTGCTTATATTTTTAAGATTGTACAAAATATCTTCAGTGGCATCCATTATATACGCCGAGTTTTGGCGATTTTCCGTTGCTCGTGGTTGTTAACGGAGGACTCGCTGGTTTCTCCCTGTTTCATACTCAATCTCTTCGAATCCGATAGCCGGTGCTCTCGTTTGATACTTACGCCTCTTACATATCCGAACGCATTTCTGAGTGTAACTTCCACTTGTATATATGCTTTACCGCTCAGACATTCCTGTTCGCTCTGCAAAAGATAAGTCGATTAATTAGAATCGATAGACAGTCGTTCCGTTCACAATTACATTTCTTCGTCAAAGTGATTTCTGCAGAAAATATTCGCGTGTATAATTAAAACATTCTGTACAATACTCAAAGTAGAAGGGAACATTGTTAGCTCTAAAATTAAATTGAGGAGAAGATTCCGCACGATTACTATAAAATTAATTTGCGATGCACATCGGTTCTTCTTAATTGACGGTCTTTTGCGACACATCGTCGAGTGTGTTTTGCCGAGTTTAAGTTCCTTGCGCTCGCGGCACGTGCACTCGAGCTGAAAAAAAAAAGCGAATATCTCGATACAGAATATTCGCGCGCTCGCGTTTCACGAGTTAGCCTCACGTGCATTCCCCTCGAGTGTGTCGCCGCGAACCCCCTGAGCTGCCACGGATTTCATCTCACGGCGACAAACCGCGAATTAGCCGGCTCGGTTAATCGTTATGAAATCTCGACTAAACCTAGCTCTTATTAGCCAACACGTATGAGTACGGTTAATGCATCCTCTTTAAAGATCCGTTTACGATCGCCGACTTCGCATACCGCGGTCTGACGTGTCGCGTATGAGAAGTCGCTCTCTTCTGTATAATAAAGTAACAAAGGTCGGATCGATACGGACTCGATACTCAAGGATAATAACATTAATAATATTAATACGCTCGTTGGCGGTATTCATTTTTGTATCATTCCTTAACAAGTATTATTCAGCGGGAGAACGAGAGAGGTAGAGATAAACGTAAAAAAAATAACTAGCTACATTTTACGTGCATAGATTACTAAAACGATGTAAACAGGGTCTGATAGGTTTCTTTTAACTTGATTGAAGCTACTAAAATTATTAAATATTAACATCGCTGTGTACTTGCCTAATTTAAGCGAGTCGTATTTAACTTCAGAATGCGTTATACCGTTCGGAATTGAATGAACTAGTTCTTTCGGCGAGTGAAAATTTAATCTCCGAACGGTATATCGCTTTGAATAAAAGAAAATTGTATCGCTAATTAATTGAATTTTGTTCTTTCTCTTTTAGAAATTGTATTAATCAGTTATACGTATAATTGAGTTGCAACAACGTGCAGCTATTGACAGCAAATATTAAAACTTTTGCTTACACAGCGCTATACTTTATTGATGTGCGTTTGTTAAGTGACAGCGATTGGAAGCCTAATTTGTTAAGTGGGCGATGTTCCAAAAGCTCATAAGAACATTTACAATTATTACGTATATAGGTAAGCTAAGACTTCACGAAAAAAAATTGTGCTTTGTCTAATGCGATAAGTATGCGCGACCGACCGTGTTCTGTGCGTTCATAATTTGCGAAGCTGGTGTTCATAGCAATTCTCGAGAGAGGTCCGTTCGTATATCTCTCCCATAAATGTACTTAATTCATAAGAAGATGTGATGTTACTTTTACATGAGCCGATAGACAGAATTGCTTAACTCGTAAGAAAGCGTGCTTTTACTTTTAAGACCGAGCTGTGTTATATCCCCTCTTGCATTAAATTGGGAATTAAAAAATCAATCGTTATTTCGGTGAATTAAATTCTCGGTACCGTGATAGAAAATGGTTGAATTTAATTGAATGGGATTTACTTCGTAAAATTGGATGCAGTTTGTAAACGGGGGAATTTGATTTAATTTTTAATTCATAGTCAAAAAATATTTGAAAATTCACACATTTTACATGCCGAAAATGGAAGCGAAGAAAAATGATAGAGAAATCGTATCTGTTGCATTTAAATCCACCGAAATTTCAGTTCTAATTCCCGAATTTTGAACAGATTTTGATCAGCCATGTTGCGCGATTCGCTTTGTTGTGCCTAGTCGCTGCGCAGAAATCGCTACGAATTTCGCGTGCGAGCGTTCAATCCGTATTAATCCGGACACTCGTTAACTTCGTTCGTACTCCGTTGTATCTATATGCATCTATACATATATACATACATATATATACACATATATTGTGATACATACTTATATATGTCGTACAAGTAAGTAGTACGTATTCCGCTTTGGTCGTAAGATTTGCGTTATAATCTAATAAAAAAAAAAAAAACGGAAAGAGTGTGAAAGCAAGAAAGCATGTAGCTTGATCGTAGAATCAGCAGGTAGACGGCAGAAATGTTCGGATATTCGAATAATGTGTAGATGATAAAAAAAAAAACGTAGCTATTACCCTTGTGTAGTCTGTCTACCGAGTGACTTAGTCGCGGCGAAGTGAATCAAATTTGTAAACGCGTATTATAGCGCGGTCAACAATTTTCTACGACCCTAGTAATTCGACGAGCATGATCGAGGACGCATTGTATACGAAAAAAAGCTTTGCGCCACTTGGAGCTCATTCTGGGCTGCGGCGAGTTTCGATTAGTGAGAGACTATTCAGCAATTGAGAAAATAATCAATTTATAGCGAAATCAAAGCGTTCACCGAGAAGCGTGAATTAGTTTAGAAAGGAGAATAGATATCAGCCTTAGATATCACGTAATAACATCTGTAGTAATTTTTTTTATTGGTGCACATTTTAACGTAGAAACTTAAATGCAAGCCTTTTTATTTCTTTAAACAAATTGAATTACCGCATGATGAAGCAATCACCCTTAATTCACTTAGTGCTGTTAAATTAGGAAGGAATAATTATAGATGTACCGTTAAGGGTGAGAGAGAGAGAAAGAGAATCAAAAACTTTACAAGGCATACGTTAAAGAGGAAAGATTGGCGTTGAAAGGAATTCTGATTTCTATTCGTATTTGCTAAGTGAACAGCAACGGGACAGAATAACGAAGTTACGAGTTTCCAATGGAAATTAGATTCCTTCTAACTCCATTTATTTTACAGGACAAGATTGATCTACTTTTGTAAAAGAAATAGCAATTTTCTTAAGCTCTTCGAGATTCGATCACCGACGACAAGATCGAAGATTGTCCCGTGAATTATCTAGCGGTGAAGGATTGCTGATGTGTTTTGCCGTAATCGGCGTAAAGTCTTTTCTCGCATGTGTATGCGTGCTCGTCGTGCGATTAAAAGAAAAAAAAAAAGCATCGTAGTTCAGTAGTCGTAGCTGAACACACTATTTTTGATCCGCGAGTGACGGTAGGGCCGTGGCGACCGTGGCGACTAGCGACTATAGCCATCCAGACAAATTGATTGCTCGTAATACTTAACAGTTAATGCCGTAGTCATTCCCATTAAGCTCGAATGCTTCTTGTTCCGATTTAACGATTAGCAGTTGGCGGGATGGTGGGATCGCACGCGGCGTGTCCCCCCGCATGCCAAATGAATGCAACACAACACAACACTCGGATCCGAACAAAGTCGAGGGCACAAGTGGTCTCGATCCGAACCTATTCGGAATATTTGATACGTCCGAGAGGCGAGACTGTTATATTATTTTAACTCTTATCGCGTACCAACATAAACTTATAATTGATATAAGATGGGGCTGCTGTATTTTTACACGGACTTTGTACAAATATAACGGAGGAGTTTCTCGCGGGATGTAATCCCGCGTCGGGGAGATAATGTACATACCTGTATACCAATAAATACTAGACGAAATGTGAAGGACCGAAAGAAGCTGCGACCGTGTAAAACAAAAAAAACGAGCACGCACGTGTATAGTATTTACTATAACAAATCACGTTTTCATTCAACAGAAGCGTTTTGATAAAAAAAATTCTTATCTTCTGATTTATGGAGAAACAAAAGAGATTAATTTTTCGTTCTATATATATGCTATAAATTTGAAATATGAAAAATTAATCATTATACTATTTAAGCCAGGATGTCAGTTTTACGATTGGACGTTAAATAGACTTTTGGAATTCTCGGCTTTTGTACTCGTTATTGCGCGGTCGTGAGCTTCAGACTTTATTAGCAATATTCCGTCATCCTTTTGAATACAATGCTTTTTTATTAAGCAGATTTTCAGATTCTACATTAAAAATTAGATTACATTAGACAGGACATTTAATTGTATTTTTTATAATATAATTGTAAATAATTACATAATGTAATAGTAATTATAACTATAAAAATGTATAATTTTACTTTTTATCTTTTAGGCATTTATATGTATCTGTTATTGATTTTTATCGTTATGTATTTGTATATACATTTTTCTGGAATTTTATATCTGGGAAATTTCATGCTTATAACGTAAATTTTCGGGGAATTCTTTTAATGGCAGGCGTGTCAATCGTGAACTTGTATCATTTGGCACAGCCTCTGATGCCCGTATCAATTATCTTCTTTCTTACAACTTACTTTCTTGATGTTATCATCATTTCTATCATTAGACTGTTTTACGTTACGTGCAGTTAATCGATTTGCATATTCATCGTGCGCACAAATTTCAGACTGCCGTTTTAAAATATCCATAGCGTAATTAACTCTGTTATTTGTTATAACTTCCTTTAATTCTTTTCTATATTGAATTTCTGTAATATAATTATAAGTATGACTAATCTTAATTTCTAACATTTTCAGAATTTTCGACATGTATATTTGAAACTTCGACGGCATGGATAATTCCATAATTCATCAGTCGTATAAATGTTGAAATATTTTATGTGTAAACTGAGCTTACTTTTTGTCTGTCGTGCGTTATCGTCCTGTCTTTGTTTTTCGATATATTTTTTTCGTTCTTCGGCTGAATATCGCGTAAACGCGGCATCGATCGCTTCATCTCTCGCTTTGCGTTCAGCTTTCTGTCTCGCCTTCAAGTGATAAAAAGATTTATGACGTTTTATACATGTACATGAATTTCTGACACAATTGTTCTTATTTAAATAATTTTTACAAAAACAAAACAAGCAGTCAAGTTATTTAAATTAAGTATATATTTCAAAATTTTTTAATTATTTGTAATTAGCAATCTAAATTTATTTTATTGCTAATTAGAAGTAATTAAACAATTCTGAAATTTTTTCGGGAGAAAAGATCCGAGAGTCAATATAACTTAATAACTTTGCGAGCGGATTGTGGTAAAAATACTTAAAAAATTTTGATAGCATTACTATTTTTTCGAAGGTAATATCGCATCGTTTCTTTGATGCAGGCTTGATTGATTCTTTTGTCCATTTGCTCCTCTGCTCTTCCCGATACAATTCATCAGCGATCTCCTGCTTCTTTCTTTCTTTGCAGACGTTAGCCAGCAGTTCTCTGGCTACGTTATCTATCGCCGTTTCCCTCATCGCGCGAAGTTCCATCTAACACGTTAAAAAAATACTAAAATTTTTTATCCCGTAAAAATTCGTCGAAACCGTCTACTAGTCCAATCTTACGTGTATTTTCAGAAGAAATCCGATTTTACCTTCGTGCCGATCTGTTTCTCTTGTCGAGCTTCCTTCTCCGCGATTATGCGCGCTATCCTCTCGTCTTCATCCTTTAACGCTTCCTTATATTTTCTCTCCCATGCTTTCTTAGCCGCAAAAGACGCGGCCATCTCTTCCCTCAAGAGAATCGCGTTATTCCCTTTCCTTTTCCTCGTCTTTGCATCCTCCTCCTGAATCTTCTGTACCGCTCGTTCCGTCATCTTGCGATCCAGTTCTTTCTCCTCACTCCTTTTCTGTTGAACTCGTCGCCGATTGTCCGCCAATTGATTCTGCAGTTCATCGCGCAAGTTCCGTTTTCTTCTTTCGTCTTTGTCAAGTTGCGACTCCTCGATAATTTTTTCTTCGTGCCAGAGCCTCAATAATTCCGCCTGGCTCGCTTCCAGACGGACCTTTTCCTCTATCAGACGCCATCGGGCCTCGTTCAGAGCGCAACTCGATGGTGATTGCGCGGAGGATTTTATTCGATCCGATTTTAACGCACGCTTTACCTCTTCGTCTGTAATTCACAAAGAAATATTTTTTCTGCTCGGCATAGTTAAGATCACGGAGAGAATTTCCTTTTAAAATTTATCCTGAAAACTTTGTTAATTATGGGACAACGCATAGTATTTCGACAATTTTTACTGTACACTACAATAAATTTGTTGTAGTATATATTAAAAAAAATAGTGAAAATATAAAATTCGTCGAAATACTATATTGTCCTACGATTAACATGATTTTCAGGGTAAATTTTAAAATAAAATTCTCTCCGTGGCGAATGAAAGTCTCCGCAAAGCGCAACGTACTTAAAAAAAAAAGAGATAAATAGATAATAATACAGGATATAATTGTACGTATAATATATTCCTTTACAGAATAAATAATTCTCAACGAGGCCGGACGCAATTTGTAAATCTTTATTTACTTCTACGCCGCGACAATTCGGCAGCCAGTCTGTGCGTCACTTCAATCTCCTCCTGTTTCGCTTCGACGGCTGCTTGAACACGCGACAATTCCTCCGCCAGGGCGACTTCTCGTTGCTCGGCCTGCGCGCGACGTCGCGCGATTTTGTTGTCGCATCGCTTCACCATCGATGCTCGTCCCGCCTCCAACGCAGCTTCCTTCTTGTCCTTTATCCTTCTGTCATCCTCGTGCGTCTTTGCGTCCACCCAGTACCATCCTTGACGGGAATTCACCATCTTTGCGTTTCTCCGCGATGTACATACGATTTTCTTTTTCTGCGCGCAGCGAATGAAATATACGTTTCGCGATAATCGATTAATTTCAAGCAATTTGATGTTACGGCGTCTTCGATAAATAATAATATAGGGATGAGTGAAAGAGAGAAAAGTTCAAGTTGCAAGACGGTCGATTGAATGCGAAATATGCTTTCTGAAATTTATCGTGCTTATCTTGTTTTCTATATGCTTCTTGAAATTCATCGTGCTTTTCCTGTTGAAGTATTTGCGTACTTTATACAATTAAATATTTCAATTGAATATTGATTTATTTTGATACGTTAATTAGAGACCATAAAATAATAGATTTATATATTATATGATACATGCAATTTAAATTACAATTATTTTGGTCCTAAGGGGGTTTTTACCTTTGCCAGCCATAAAATTAGCCCCTGTTTCATGAATTTTTTTAAGGAAAAAAATCTGTTATACATATATACAGTAAAACCCGGGTTTTTGTATAAACTTATATATTATTTGAATAGCAAAACAAATATTTTGTATTTATATAAAAATGTATTTTAATGTCTCTAAAGTGGCAATTGAATGTGGCATGTTTTAATTCGAGCTGACGGAAGTAATTACGAAAAAACGAATTAAGATATCGACTTAATTCTTTTTTTTCCTCTTGATCCTAATACTGTAACGCATGGCGTGAACTAAAATTAAATCAGTCAATTGCCTGAAATTTGTAAAAATGGCAACATTTGAAAGAAAAATTTTGTTGCCCTAAAAATGTTTAAAATTCTTATTAATAACAAATTGAATGTTTGTTGTAAAATCATGATTTTAGTTCACGCCATGCGTTAAAGTATTAGGATCAAGAGGAAAAAAAAAGAATCAAATCGATATCTTAATTCGTTTTTCGTAATTACTTCCGTCAGCTCGAAAAACATGCCACATTCAATCGCCACTTGGAGACATTAAAATACATTTTTATATAAATAAAAAATATTTTTTTGTTGTTCAAATAATATATAAGTTTATGCAAAAACCGGCCGGGTACAAAACTATTATATATATACATATATATACACTATACAGTATAAAAACTGTATATATAATAGATATTCTTAAAAAAATTCATGAAACAAGGGCTAATTTTGGCCTGCCGGCAAAGGTGAAACCCCTATTAATTACGAAGATAGTATTCAAACTTTTAATTATATTTAGCGCAAAAATGATTGATGAAAACTCTTTATATATCGTATAGTACTAAGTTTTTTTAATTAAAAAAAACCGCTTTTTTAGAACAAGAGAAAGTATTCCAGCATCCGATCGCAATCAGAGAGATATATGTATTGGGTACAGAAAGCTGGTAATTTGAATAGTGGAATAATTTGGATAATAGTAATTAAGCATTTGCAAAAATTTTAGAAAAATAAAAGATTTTAAGATATATTTCATTATATCAATGTCTGTAATTGTAATGAAATGTATCTTAAAATCTTTTATTTTTCTGAAATTTTTGCAAATGCTTACTATTATTCAAATTATCCCGCTGTACTTAGCTTATACATATACATAAAATAAAATAAAATAAATAAATAAATATAATTTAAAGTCTTCTAATGTGTGTAACAAACGCATCTAACATTGAGTGTAGCTAAAATGTTCTGTCTAACTTAAAAACATTCTTTTTTTGTTAAAAATTTATTTTACGGATATAATATTATCAATCTATTCAATTTATATTTTATATCATCAGTAGCACATCAGGAGTCCATTAATACTTTGACAGTCAGATGGCGCCAGTCGAATGCTTCATTCGTGTCGTGAGAGCAGGATATTGGCACTACTGGCAGAGACAATTGGACAACCGAAACCGAATTCATCGGATTGGAATCGTGCTTTACCTACGGCAGACGCCGGACTCCAGAGCGGCAAGTTTTGTGTGTGCGTTCGATTATTATTAATAAATCGTCACCACGTCTTTCCAATTCGCACCTTTTGGGTACGTATCTCACACGTGAGCTGCAGAAGTGTACTGATTTCGCGCACGTGCCGAGAATACTTCGATATTTACGTGCGAACGTCGTACGCGGGCGGTTACTTAGGTTATCCGGGCGCGTCATATTGATTTCTGTTCTGCTCCGTTTACGGAATTTCTCAGATATTATTTCAGACGAATACTTAAGTACCAGGAGGCTCGCTGCGTGTCAGATACGTGAGTGCATGTTCGATTCTTTATAAATTAGTTTTATTAAAAATTCACCGACGCATAGTGTAGCTTGTATGTACGTATGTACGTACTTACATAGAATGTGCTTAATTAACAGAATTATTTAGAAAATTTAGATTAAACTTAGATATTAAAGTGTTATCAATTAACTTTTAGAGACACGAGCAGAAGAAAAATCTTTGTTTGTGTAATTTCAGGAGAAATATAATTTAACAAAATTTTAAATAAAGTTTAGTCGATTGAGACATATCTATTAAATATTACATTCTGCCATAGAAAATAGAAATTTGTCATGTTTTTGGGATAAAGAAGAAGAATGATGCAAGTGTAACTATATTTTATGTATTCCTAAATTATAGGATTTAGAATATCATATATGTTTAAAATTCTACGTGTCACTATGTATATTATTGCTAATATTATCTTTTTTTTTGTTGTAGAAACAATATGGTACGTGGTCGTGGAGGGATGATCAGAGGTGGTCGAGGTGGTATGGGACGTGGAATGGGTTTTCCACGAAAGCAATTTCTGCCACGGCATCCGTTCGATTATACGCTATGCGAGGCTGCTTTCCCACGTGTTAAACCAGCTCCAGATGAATCAGACTTCCAGTCAGCTCTCGTGAAGAAGAACGCTGATATGTGTCCCACGCCAAAGGAGCAGACTTCTATCTTAAACCTTGTCACTAAGCTGCAGACCGTCCTTGATAATCTGATTGTTGCGCCAGGAACCTTTGAAGCTTGCGTAAGTATAGGTCTCTATTATAAAATTGTAAATTAAATTCTAGCTCTTTCTGTTTAATGTCTCTATCATGTGTTGTGCATTGATTATCATTTCATATATATATTTTTTAATGCAGCAATTGGAAGAAGTAAGACAAGTCGGCAGTTTTAAGAAAGGTACGATGATAAAAGGCCACAATGTCGCTGACATCGTTGTTATCCTTAAAACTTTGCCGACGAAAACGGCGGTAGAGGCACTCGGGAACAAAGTCAATAACGACTTGAAGGCCGTGAACCCGAAGGAGATCTTCAGAGTTATACAAACGGAGCGCGGATTCGATATTGCGAACAATGAGGCCACTGTGCGTATATTGATAACCACGTTGCATCAAAATCTACGCAAGCTGGAATCGGAGCAACACCTGGACGTCAAAATTTGTCAAGGTAATAATTTTCGCGTTTTTATAATGAACAAATCTCAATGATTATTACGGAAAACATATGATTTCTTCTCATAGGACATCTCGCCGCCATCAGACATTCTCGTTGGTTCGAAGAAAACGCTCATCACTCTAGTATTAAGGTTCTCATTCGACTACTTCGTGATCTTAGAAGCAAATTTGAAGGCCTAGAGCCATTATCCCCCTGGATGCTGGATCTGTTGGCACATAATGCAATAATGAACAATCCCAGCAGACAAGCGTTACCGATAAACCAGGCGTACAAGAGAGTGCTGCAGTTGCTTGCTTCCGGACTGTTTCTCCCAGGATCAGCAGGTACATTAAATACTCATTAATTATTTAAAATTAAAAGTCTTTGATAATTACCATTGGGAATCACATGATATCAGGAGTGAAGAAAGAACCGCTGATAATAATTTGCGCAAGTGCGAGATTGACGAATTTAAAAAATTATTCATGTTCTACCAAATAAAATTACGTTTTACTAATTAAAACAAAAATTATTCATTTAATACTAAATAGCTAAAATGTCGACTTAATCGTATAATTTTACAAAAATTACTATATAAATTATAATAACGTTCCACCAAATAAAATTATGTTTTACTAATTAAAACAAAAATTATTCACTTAATACTAAATAGCTAACGTAAATGTCCACTTAATCGTATAATTTTACAAAAATTACTACATAAATTACAATAACATTTCTCAGGTATCTCTGACCCGTGCGAAGGTGGCAACATACGCGTTCATACGGCACTGACACTCGAGCAACAAGATCTCGTGTGTCTCACTGCCCAAACGTTGCTGCGCGTGCTGGCTCATGGTGGCTACAGACCGTTGTTGGAGGGCTCCAACAAACTCGCGGTGGAGATGAGCGTGTGGGCGGGAGGCGTAGTGGCAAGCCCGTTGGAGAAGGCGTACGAGCCGCCGACGGAACAGGAGCAGCAGGAGGACATGGACGAGAGCAACGAGGAGATGATCACCGAGAGTGTTTAGGAAACTAAATTAGGAACATTTTCTGAGTTCCCTCTTTTGTACGAAATGCTCCTTTCGGCGTTTCTTATAAAACGTGCCGTATTTATAACACTTGCACACATACATTTCAATGATAAAACGTATTCCGTTGGCGATCGGAAATTATGACTTTTATATGGTGTTGATATTGTGTGATTCGCACCATAGACAATTTGACGATGGAAGTATGCCCCCGTAATGTGAGATTTGACTTAAAATAAAATATAAATTAATGTGCACTCTACCCGATTAAGCAATTTATCCTACTTGCTAAGTTTCTTCTGCACATATAGCACTTCAAGCATCTACACTCAACGATGATTGTATAGGTGTCGTGGAGAGATTTGATCTCTGTTTAGTTTTGCGTAATTTTTTTTTTATCGAAAAATGTATCTCCGATATCTTTCCTCAAACATTTGGCTGTTGTTATCGTGTAAATATGTTGGGAGATCAGTCGGTTGTTTTATATTTCGAATATACTCCTCCGCATGTATTGTTTACCGACGATGCACGTTATAGGCCGCATAATATCGTGTAGTACACATACGAAATGGTGTTTATATATTTTGTATGCAATTTGGCAGTGATATGCACGTCACTCAAGTGTGTAATACGCAGATGTGGTACGGTAGAAAATGTCAGTCTTCATTTGGAACCTAGTGCAGACAAGGATCGTTCTCCGGGGTTCTGGCGACCCGCGCGCAATTGACCGTACGGGAACTGGCGCCCGGCCGGACCGGCACCTTGAAGAGCTTGCCCTGCGGCATGCACACGCAGACCTTGTACTGCTCGTCGCTCGTGGTCGGGCTCTGCAGGAACATGGGCGCCACCGGGATGTCCTTCATGTCGATGGAGACGCCGTCCTTGGCGTCCAGCACGACGCTGCCGTTCACGCTCTTCAGGAAGATGTCGAGATCGGCGCTCCACACGATGTCCTTGCTCTCCATGTGCACGCCCTCCGCGCCGTGCAGCGAGACCTCGCTGTTGGAGCTGATTGCCAGGCTCTCGTTGACCGGCGACGTGATCCGATGGGTCTCCGCGATCCTCACGTCGATCGTTCGGACGCCGTTCGGCAGACCAAAATTCGGGAAGTCTGTGGTGAAGTAGATCGTGCCGGTACGCGGGTCCTTCACCTCGAATGTCTCCACCTGCGATATGGTGGTACCGTTCGGTAGGACGCCTAGCTTCGAGCGCGGATACGCTTCGTGCACGCGTCCGCGGCCCTTCACGTCGACGCGCACCCCAGCCTCGTCACCGGATATCTCCATCGGCTCGTCGCCGTAACTCTGGCAGACGCCGGACTGCAGGGATATCTTGAGGAAATGCAAAGAAGGGTGATTTAATATCAATATCTTGCGAAAAGAGATTGAGTCGCATAAAAATTATATACTTAGATTATTATTTTTATTTTAGTTTTTTTTTCTGTATTTTTGTACATATGTTATTCGTCTTTAAGTGCGGCCAAACATACCTTGTCCAAATCTGTCCTTCCGTAGAATTTGACAAGATTTTCGTCCGGGATTACTTCCATAGCTTCCATTCCCTGACTTATGCGCAAAACAGCGATGACGGTGATGTTTAGGAAAAGATTGCAGAGGCCGATTATCGCCAGGACCAGAGTCAATGTCCAGAGACAGTAACGTCTCTTGGTAGATTTCTCGCCCGTCGACGACATGCCGTACGAAGAAGCGATTGTCCTGTTAACATTACCGAAGCAGGAAATTAATTATCCGAAAATATTTAAATTTAATCCAGCTTAGATTGCACAATATTGGTAATTATTTAATTTGTAATTAATTATTCTGATTATTTCCTATTTATTTATTTATTATTTTCTATTTTCTCTTTCTAATTAATAATATTAATTATACAATACAATAAGATAATATAAAAAAAAAAATTGCACATTAGCAGTAAAGCAATTGACATAATCAGGACATAACAGGTATAATCAAGCAAATTTTTCTAAAGAAAAATATTAATATTTGACTTATTTTATAAATGTTTTTCTTTAGAAATACTTGCATTGGATATAGAATAGCAGTTACTTTTAACAATCTAATACACGATTATTTTTTTATTCACCTCGCATGCATGCTGCCGCAACTATTTTGGCGAATAATGCCCTTAATCAGGGGCCCGTCACTGTTGGACAGATTATCGTCAGCCTTCGATATCGAAGGCGAACCGGTATCATTTCCGCATACATCTAGAAGAGCCGACATCGAACGTCCTTTCGTCTACCTGTCAAAAATGAAATGTTAGATTATTACACGAGCTGTGTAAAAAAAATCAAATGAATAGGTAAATTTTATATATGTATATAAAAAGATATAATTTTATGTAATAGATATAGAAATCGTTTTACTAATTAAAAAGAATTAGTTCTTGTATATCGATCGTTTTACTAATTAAAAAAAATTAATTCTTGTATTTTAATATATTATAAATCAAGATTTCGCTTCTCACTGCTTTTACAGTTTTATTAGAAGGAGGATAATACATCGCGTTAAAATAATGACATCCCGCATGGAAATGATGTATTTGTGAAATGACATTTGATGATTTTATCGACTTGTATCGCTACAAATTACAACGCACCAACGTAAGTACCAATGTACGGTCGCACCGCATGTATAACGATTTGTACCTGGTGTCTTCGGCATCACGATAATCTTAATTAAAGCCAGTAGAACCAGTTTCGCGTTTTGTTACCGAAAATAACACTCTACCAAGGGTCCTTCGCGAGCTGTCGCACTTAACGGCGAGTTTCTCCACGCCGCCGAATATGTATCTGCCCTGGTCGCGAGATGTGCGAGTCGGTCGTTTCGCGAGTCTCCTTACCTCGGTCTGGGACCAGCAGCGTCGCGGGAGAGGCGGCCGCCTCTTCAGATAAAACGAAAATAGACGACCGCGTTACGTTTCCGGACTTTCGTGAATTCTACGACGACCGGGAGCGAATGGAAGTAGGTGAAGATACAGGCGGTCGGCGCTTGCGCGTCCAGGGATCAATGCCGAGTGTCCTCAGGAATTCTACCTACCTCGCGCGCATCCGCCTCGGAGAGCTTGTACATTCGCGCTTCTTTTTGACAACGCGAGAAAATAGAGATCGAATGCCGCGAGCAAACGGAACTATAAAAGTCAAATGAAACACAAAGATTAGCTCCAATTTTCTTATATTTTTATAATGTATAGGTACGTTGTTAAAATATAATTATATATACTGCTAAGAAATCGGGTTTTCAGTAAAAACTCTCGCATTAGAAATTAACTGTGGCGTCGTATAAAAAGCTGAATGTATTTAATATACTTAAGCAAATGGATACATTAAAGTCGCGACCAAACGGAACTATAAAAGTCTACAAAACACAAAGATTAGCTCCAATTTTCTTTATTTTTACAACGTATAGGTACGCAGGATATAATTATATACTGCTAAGAAATCGGGTTTTCAGTAAAAACTCTCGCATTAGAAATTAACTGTGGCGTCGTATAAAAAGCTGAATGTATTTAATATACTTAAGCAAATGGATACATTAAAGTCGCGACCAAACGGAACTATAAAAGTCTACAAAACACAAAGATTAGCTCCAATTTTCTTTTATTTTTACAACGTATAGGTACGCAGGATATAATTATATACTGCTAAGAAATCGGGTTTTCAGTAAAAGCTCTCGCATTAGAAACATTAACTGTGTGACGTCGTATAAAAAGGAATGTATTTAACACTTAAGAAAATGGATACATTAAAGGATGCATTAAATTAAATGAGTAACAATAACATGTATGTTAAAAGCATTCCGGCCACGCGGTTCTTTCTATCCACGGGACGTAATGGTAGACACGGGTGTACACGCCAGGTGCGATGCTGCCGCAAAATCGTCCGAGACTGGTGACTCCGATCACAGTGTACATGCAGTCGTGGACCGTGTTAAAGATAGCGAGTGGTCCTCCGCTGTCACCCTTGAACAGCAATCGAGTATTTATTTAATTTGCCTCTGCTTGTAAATGTTCTCTCTCGTCATAAAAATGATATACGTTTCTTCCTTTCAATTGAAACTAATCGAGCGTTTGATCCCTCGTTAGCAGAACGGATAAAAGGAATTGAATAGAAGCAAACGTAAATCGCGCACGATTGGACTTAACTATAATGGTTATGAAAACGATTCTAAGAAGCTCGCGTTAAAATAAAATTTTCACGCGAAAGAGGATAAAAACTTTCTTTGGTGCAAATGTATATTATAACTGTATGTATACCTGACATGTGTCTTTCCCTCTCTCCCCCGCGCATATTTGCCATTCGTTGATGATCCCTGATGCGAGCTCCAAGGAACTTGCGCCGTCGGAGAAACTCTCGTTACAATAATCATGAGAGACCAATCTGAGTGTTACTTTCAACAGATTGTCCGAACCTTTGTCGTCACCTGGAGAAAACGAAATGACATTCCCTTATTAGTTTCATGCATATACGATATAAAAATAAAACATATCTTTTTATAATTAGAGCAACAGTTAACAGTATTTATGTATACTAGATTTAGTAAATTTAATTTTAGTAATTCACCGTTAATAATTTTCTACAGATTTAAAAATGTCTTAATTTTTTATAATCTCACCCCAGTCGACTACACCCCATCCAGTGGCAACTGCCTTCTCATTCTGACCCACGTCAGGCCACTCAGTCGGAAGACACGCCGGTCTGACATACGCATCATAGATAGCTTCCTTCGCTAGACGCAGTATAGCTATGTCGTGGTATTCCGATGGGCGTTCGTATTCGGGATGCCTTATTCTTTCCGCAACTGCGATAGTCTGCGGCATCGCGTTGTCATTCGATTGAGCGAGATTCAGATCGCCCAGCCGTACCCAGTTCGCGTTTCCCCTTTGTGAATAAGATTTATTATAATTAGTTGATTAATTAAAGTGAGTTTGTAGGAATAAAACGAGTAAAGAAGGCGACTTTTTCTAATTTCGAACAAAATAAACTCGAACAGAATTTTGAAAAGAATTTTAAGGACCTGACGGTAATTATTTTCAATTGTAGTTTTTCATCAATGTTAAATATTCCGACGATAATGGTTGAAACAAAATATTTAAAAATATACTAAAGTTCTAACAAAGTAATTTTATTTAAGTGTTTCAATTTTTTTTAGTATATTATTTAATCGCATCTCGAAGGTTTCGTTTCATTTTTATCTTATAATTACTCTCAGAAATATCCTTGACGTCAATTTGGAGAAAAGATGGATTTTAAATCGATTAAAATTTATGTTAAGAGCTGGAAATATAGTTATAATGACAAGCAAGGCTATCATTTTTTATTTAAGAATACTATAAAAACATTCTTAGTCACTTTTTTATCATCAATTTTTGGAAGAATGAAGAAATCGTTAAAACTTACCAGTCCGCTGTCCAAGTGCAGTGGGCCGCTGTTAAGACGATCTTCTTGGAAATTAAAGTGCCGCCGCAATTCCACAGAATTCCATTGGGACTGTCGTAACCAACGGCCGCCATGTGCGGAAATTCTTTCGCTTCGGCTTTCTTGCCACCGACAATCAGTTTGCGCGTTGTCAGGGCGCATAGCGACATGTTGATGGGTTTCCGATCCAATGTCGGCGTGGGTGGTAGCTGGAAACCGTAGACAGCCTCCGCGCTTTCCGCGCATTCTAAAAAAAAAAAAATTACGGCGATTTAAGAAGATGAACTCGAGCCTCACATCCTAATTGATCTTATTTGTCTTCTCTTATTTAGTCTTCTTGTATGGTAAACTATATAATTTCGTATCTTTTCTCATTAATATTACGAGTCGAATTTCTGCCTAAGTGTTTTTATGCTATAATTTCGTAGAAATGTTTACGCGCAAGATCGATATTTCTTTTTTAGCATCTAGTACGAAAGAAGAAAAAAAAACGTTTTAATTATTTTCCTTATTAAACTCATTTGAGTTCACCGAGAATGTCTATATTGCCGATTTTAGCACTGATAAGCTGATCATTCATCATTGCTAGAAAATGTTTTTGTGCACCATAAGAAACCGTACGTTTTTACGTATTACATGCTTACATAAAGAATTCTGAAGAGAGATAAAAGTGAGATGATCAACTTAGTGCATCAAGTTAGTTTCGATAAATATTGAAGTTGCTCCAGTGTTTCTTATCTTTTATCGGAGAATAAATTGGAATTGAATTCCAATCTATTACTTACTTGATCGCGCTAAAGATCTCCTTGATCCATCCAATATACAACGCTCTGTATTATTTGGTGGTACGTCAGTGTGCGGTTGCAGTGTCGGCGCCGGCGTTGGCTTGGGTTTAGTTATCTGGTTTGTTGTCGGGCAACATATTATCGGGTCGAAACCAACAAATTCACAGATCACAGAGGGAGTTATGCCGGCCAACAATTCATTATAAACTTTCGGGCAGTCTTCTATTTGCTTGCACACACCCGAGACACCGTCGACCACACATGATTCTGGAACAGAAATCGCATTAATGTATTAGGAGTTTTTGTTAATTAAAGATAAAATTAAAGATTATAAATCCAAAGATATTTTTTTCAATTTGAGTTTGCGGTTAAACAATTTTTTAATATAAAAACTTCAATGCGAAACTTCGAGCTGAATTCATAATAGCTTTAAGATACTTGGAGAGGAAAATAGTTGGAATAATTAAGGCTTTAATAAATATACATAAATTATTATTTGAACCGATTGGTAGGCATTTGATAAGTGTGTTTCAAATATAATTTAAGATTTTATTTCTTGTCATATATCTTTTTCCTCGAATCCCCTAAAAAGAATTGAGAAGTCTGATATATAGGCTATCTAAAAAGATAGATAATGAGGCTTTTTAATCTTGTCAACAAGGTCATTAATACGTATTTGTATGCGCTGTAACAAATCAAGAAGTACAGACTTTTTTTCAATAACAGATATTCCTGCAAGCCTCGAAGTTATCATTAAATCATTATGTCGAATACTTATACGACGGATAATACAGATATTACAGAACAAGCAAAAAAAAATCTTGATGCTTGACGTTATTTTGCTTGACACGTCATTGTAAGTAATTATTTAATTCTTTCGCATGCAAGATTAAAAAAAGTAGAAAAACAAAATTACAACAAAAACAAAATAACATAACTATAATTATATCGTAATTAATTATAATCGGAATATTACATTCAGAACTAAAGAAATCTATTGCTAATAAAAGATTTCACTTGACGCGTCGCACACGTGACGAGTCTTTCCGTTTCGCCGAAGAATACGCTCGACACACGCGTGTCGAACAACGCGTATTTTTAGCGTAGAGAACCAATACTCACGTTCAACGGGTTTTCCGTGTGTCGGCGACAGGATCGGCGCCAACACTAACAGCAACAATGGCGAGACGATCGGCATGCTCACTGGCATCTTCGATGAATCGGAATCAAGCCTCGGTCGGGCGCGCGGTCCTCTCGTCTGATCCCGAAGACTCGTCCGCGATGGAAGATATACCTCGTCTAACATGTTCGTTCGGTTCCATGCATACGTTTCCGAACGTTTTTCCCCCGATTCCCCACCCGGTCGCTCGTCCGGCCTAGCCGGTGGTGGGTGACCACGAGGTCATTTCTCGTGATGCACTTCGTGATAAATCAACCGATCGTACGATTCCATTTGCGTCTTCGAGGAAGATGATCATACGTTCGGCAAACCGCTCTAACGACGGATGAATAAGCGGCCAATCAAGTTGTCGCGTGCCGCGAGCTATCTATAACAAGAATTGAAATCTCCGTAATTCCTGTGCGACTTCGATTGAAATCGCTGTAATTTCTGCAATTGCGATTTTTAATGTGTGAATCTGTGTGTCTTTCGCGCTAATCGTCGTACGCTGCTGTCGTCACGGAGAACGGTGTCAAAACGTTCTCTCTGACTGTATATCATTTTGACGTTTGAATTTAACGGGACTGTAGACCCGGATCTTTATAGATGCCCAATGAATATCGTAATCTACGTGATTCTACGTATTACTTACTTACGTGGAATCAGTATTCACGTCTCACAAAAGTCGCTCCTTATTTGGGCGAGATACTGGTCTAGCTCACGACTCTGTTGAGTCGTGAGCTAGACCAGTATCTATATCTTTTCTTGAAATAATTGAATAAAGAACCTGCGACCTTCTCGTTTATACATGGAAAGAATAATGTATTAAAGTACTAATATAATTGGAAATAATTTTATTAATTCGATACTCTCTTTTAATAAAATAGATATTTATTTCATTAATACTGTTACTGAATTAACAAAATTATTTCAAGTAGAATCTATAATGCTGCTAATACATTATTTTTCTCTATCTATTAAAAATATTTTATACAAATGCGTTATGCGTTTATATTGTTTCTTTCATGCAACTGGGATAAAATCGAAAGTTGCGTAAGAATAAAAACGAGGAAAACAGAAGAAACTATTTTACTTCTTATTAACATGACGCGCAAAGCAGGTCGGCATTAATATCTTGAAACTGTATCTGTGTCATTTTATAAATCTCTTATACTACGTTGCACATTTCTTACCGTATTACGTCGGTTTTCTTACCATATTCATCAATGGAAAATACGTATGTTTAACTTCCATAAAGAAATCTTGATGCAAAGTACAAGGTCTTACTTTACAACAGTCTTACTTTACAGGCGACGGGAGGCAAAATGTTAGCGTTATAATTGGATATAACGTAAAAGTAGAATGTGGATTCTTTGAAAGCTTTCGTGAGCGAACGATCTTTTTAAATCTTTTACGACAGAGTTTTCTAGATAGATTATTACGATTAATAATTTGTTCCGCTTTTACAGTATCACTATTTCGTACATGAGTTGCGTATTACCAAGCTATTAGAAACCTAATGATGATTACACGGTTTTCGATACGTCAGATGCCGAGCTTAATACACAGAACAAATCCGATTCGATTCATCATGATCGACATCACGACGCTGCCAAAGACCCGATAGGTTTGATAAGGCAAGTTTCATTACGAGCGGACTACGTGTACAGGTCCAGGGATGTAACGTTTGTCCGAATGTTATCTGCAAGAAGTTGATAGGGCAATAATAACTATTAATAGTTTAGTGATATGTTAATTATTCTGTGGCAAATAAATTAATAAGACTGTGTACGAAAACGATAGTATTTTTATGAATGAATTAAAGTGTCAAGTGTGTGTTAACAATTTGTATTCCACGTGTTCTAGAAGGATGTGTAATAATGCAGCAGGATGTGTAAATAGCGCGTGTTTAAGTAACAATAATGAGATGGTTTCTGAATTAATTAAATGGAATTCGTAAGCGCACTCTTTGATTAATTCAAGGTCGAGCTTTCTCAATAAAATTCTCGTGAATTATCTCAGCGATATGCGTGAATAACATAATAGAACTTTTGAATTCTTGCGCATCTTTACTTTATAAAAAATTAATTTACCAATATAATATATTAAACAATTATCACAAATAATATAGAAAAATTATTTTCAGATTCATATATCCAAGTATTTACGCAAACATAATATATTTTTCGTGTTAAATCTGAGAAATTATGTTACAATTTAATCGATGCATGAAAAGAAGAATATTTTTTATCCGAACGCGCAGCGTGAATAATGATTACGTAGTTTAAATATAAGAATATACGACTCAATTTTTCTACGAAATAGCTGTAGTTATTAAGGGACAGTACCTGGTTACTGGAAATAAACGTAGATATTTAATGAAATGCACCAGGAAGAATTCAGAGGATACGTCATTGCTTGTAGTTCCGCTAATATCATTAATGACACCTCGACTCACGGGATCGCCGATCGTTAATAAACAAACCTATGATCGTCGCGCGCAATCCGCATGCACTTCGTTACGCATTATCCATCGTACTTAAGGCGAGAATTCGCTATTAAGGCCTTTGTTCGAAGAAGGTGTCGAAGGTGTCGCGTATCGGACTCGCAATATGCACAGAAAGCTCGCGATCGCATTGTTTGTCGCTATCTTGTTCGGGAATCCCCTTTCCGCGGCGCGAAAAAGTGAAGAAAGTTAGTGATAGTCTGTCTCTGCTTCGTTATATCCGCGATCGGATTCGAAGAATTGTTTATTTCGAATGTACGCACACATGTCATGACCCCAATATATCTTAATTCTCTGTTAAAATCACAATTTTTTTATAGGCAGAAATTGATTGAGAAATCACACAGCAGTTTTATAATCTCTGATACATTAAACGTCGTAGCAACAACATTAAGTACAAATTTAAATAGATATCTATATTTGATCTTCTAAATTGATCTTCAATTAACATAATTTAATAATCTTAAACTTAAGTTTTATCTTCGATTTTTCAAAATCGAGTCTGAACCGTAAAATTTTTTTGTTGCAGAAAAATCGATTCTAGTTTTATTTATGTCTTAGATCGTTATCACATAATTTGCATTACAAATCTAACTCTTATGAAATTCTGAAAAATGTAATATTTATTATGTCGATATCATAAGCTACTTTTAGAACTTCTCTTCATTACGTGAGAGTAATGAAGTACGCGCTTCGTGATTATAAGAAGTATGCGTAACTTGTTGACATCAACATATATAAATGGATGCGAATATTTCGCAGGGGACGCGTGATTAAGTAATCATGACGTGCAATGATAAACCAAAGAGCTACGCACTTGGCAGGCACAATATTGCGCGTGCAAAAATGAGTAATAAAGTAATTTCCATATATTCCCATACGTTCCCCGCACATCGTAATTGCACCATAAATCGTCGATTGCATCGATTTTTCCCACCCATTTTCTGCTACGATCCTGATTTGCATAATTCCCACTTTTTTTCCGCAGAATGCAAAGAATACGCCAATCTGGTTTACGAGACCGAGAACTCGCCGACTTTGCGTATAAATGCCGGCTCGAATAAAGTCTCCCGTTGCGCCGTTGTCGAGACACCTCTAATCATCGGCGGAATCCAAGCGAAACAAGCGGAATTTCCGCACATGGTGAGAACAAATACACGTCTATCGCGGCAATCGCAAAAATGACAAAAGCTACATATAATACATATGTAGCGTTGTCAATGTGATAAATATAGTGTAAAATATTGACTATTGAAAATTGTCTTCTAAATTCTGATTACTTAATAAAAAATGGTATCATTAACTGCTATATGTGATACAAAATTTATGCTTGTATAAAATTAAAGTAATTACAAATGTGTAGAAAAATATAAAAATTATAGTATATGTATTATAATATGTATAATGTATGTACCTAATATATTTTTTGCAAGAATTGCAAAAAATATATTAGTCTTTGTTTAAGAATAGAAAATAATTTAATAATTTTAATTATTAATTATATAATATTATTTTGTGATTAATTATTGTATATTATTTTTTATTCAATAATTTTTGTTTCCTTATTATTACACATTTACGCAATGCATAGCATTCACGTTTTTACGTGGCATTTGAAAAACATATGATAACATAATAGATTTCCATGTATCGCTTTAATCATCAATTAATTGATGTAATTAACAGAGCAGTATTATCCATATCGTAGGCGGTGATCGGTTATGGCAAGCCCGACGTGTCCTGGCAATGCGGAGGAAGCGTTATCTCCGAGAATTTTATTCTGACCGCGGCGCATTGTGTGGAATCTCCGGACAAGTAACAGTCTTGTTACATTCATTCCTTCTCACTTACACTATTACTAACGTTATCTTGTCTGGACATCGAAAAAATTATATTATTACTAATATTACCTATGTGTTTTTCAGGGGTCCCGCAACCCAAGTGCGAGTCGGCTTGATCGATCTGTTAACGCCGGGCGATGCTATGCAGGAGAGGAACGTCGCGGAAAGAATTAGGTATCCGGATTACAAGTTTTCGGTCAGGTATCACGATATAGCGTTACTCAAGCTCGAACATCCGTTGGAGTTGAATCCTCGAGTGCGACCCGCGTGTCTCGAAGTATATTCCCAGATACCGGGCAAAAGCGCTATCGCCTCTGGATTTGGAAAAACATCCTACGGTCAGTATCTTTTAAGCGTGTTATGTGTTGCATTGTTTACATTATTTTATATTAATTTAACCGTTATTTTATTGATTAATATTAATTTTTATATTGAGAGACGTAACGTGAGATACTCTGTCTTCAGAATCCAGTATCGGTAGCAACGAATTGATGAAGGTCCAGTTGAATTACATTTCCGACGACGAGTGTAAAAAGGCTTACGCTGAGGATCTCGGTACTCGACGGCTGCCCGAGGGTTTAATATCGAGCTTACTTTGCGCTGGCATAATGGAAGGCGGTAAAGACACCTGCCAGGTGTGAAAAAAACTCAAAATTGTTTTTAAATCTTTTTATTTTTTTTTAACGAAGTTTTGGAGAAATATCTCTTATATTCTTTAGATTAATAATTTTGCATCAATCTCTTCACTTATCTTTGAATCATTTCGACTTTCGGAGTTCTAGATTTTAATTTAAGACTAAAAGTATATATATTTCTAATCTCTTATTATAAATATATAGGCAGGTATATTAAGTAGATACAAATAGATAAATTTTATCAATTAAATACAAGTAATATATTCAAAGTAATAATCTTTGATAAATCTTAATATTTGACAAATAGATAAATTTTATAAATCAAATACAAATAATGTATTCAAATTAATAATGTTTGATACATTTTATTTTATATATGATTATATTTTGTTAAATATAATCGCATATATTTTAAAGAACTTACATTTAAGAAATTGAAAACGATTTGAATAAAGTTAATTTGACATTATTTGCAGGGCGACAGTGGCGGTCCATTGCAAAGAATCCTTGCGGAGCCTTATTGCATGTACAGCATCGTGGGTGTGACGAGCTTCGGCAAGTTTTGCGCCTTTAAATCATCGCCCGCGATATACACCCGAGTCAGTTCTTATCTCGATTGGATTGAGAGTACCGTTTGGCCGTAAAAATTAAACACGGAAGCGTATCAACGAACGCAATCCTCAAATTTAATTCCAACGGTTTCGAAGAACAAACAGTGGAGAACAATTATGTGTAAAGTCATTGAAGTGGGTGAGAAATTGAGTAATAATTGAAATAAAAAAAATGACAACATCACCATATTATCATCACTGTAACTTTTTATTGCAAAAGAGATAATAGTTATTCATTGGTATTTACAATGCAGTACCCAAAATGTATGTATATACGTACGATCCAGTGTAATGAACATTTGCAACTTATGCACTTTTACACAGGGAGAATATCCTAATTAATAACAACCAACAATGATAAAATGTATACAATATATAATGATTAATACGCTCTGTAAAAATAGAATAATATTTCAACCCACACAATTCAGATAAAAGAAGGTAAAAACAACGCCATAACATTAACTTTAACAGATGTTATATATAGTATGTCCAGTATATATTGGGGAGGATAGACACGTAAAATTATTAAATAATTATTACAAGTGGCAAGGGTACACGAATAAACGGAAAAGAGAACGAGGACTTACAACGCGATAAAAAATCTACAGAGACGTGATCTGCTTATTAGAAGAAATATCTCGGTAATCGTCCAACAAGATAAGAGATGCTTAAAACTTCCATCGAGACGCAATTAAAATCCTTAATGAGTACGTATATTATTTACATTATGTTACGTGTGATTTAAGTTATCAGTCTTACGGCTCTCGAAAGGAAATTACGCGTATATATGTACGCACACACGCGAGCGCGAGGTCTCTCGCTATACTAATTAGCAACTGATATTCGACGAATGGACGCGAACTCGATCTGGAGCATGTAACACCGGTACTACAAACTGGCTTCTTCGTGACAGAAACTACCGATCATCTCCCACGTATCTCCGATACATTTGTTCGCAAGTTTCTTTGGACTCGCTGCATCGAAGCGCGAAGAGAATAAAAGGAGCGAGGGAAATATACAAGAATAGAAAAGAGAATCAAGGAGAAGAAAAGGAAAGACAAAGCGTAAGAGAAATAGTGGAAATAATATCGGTTCGTTCATCGAAAGATTTGACGTTAAAAAATTATCTCGCTGCGAGAAAGCGTAACGCGAGAAATGGAATATCGATCGTTTATCCACTTTGAAGAATAGAAGGATCCCTACGGAGCGGAGAAAGCAGCCTCCGTTTACCAAGTTGCTTATAGTCAAAGCCCCGAATGCAGAACGCGTAGAGCGGCGTCTGCAAATCACCGGGTGGAGTTCGGCCGTCTCTTCGTTATAGTTATGCCGTTATATGTACGTTTCTTTCCAGCGCAATTCCGCAAAGCACTCTCTCATTCAACCGCGAAAGCAGTGCCGCCTCCGGTTGCCCGCTCCTTCCACGAAAGCAAAGCTCAGGTCGCCGAGCGCTCGAACGTCGCTTTCGCTTAACAACGCGGGTGGCATTGTATTTCCGTGCGCGCACCGGCCGCACACTATTATAAGTTTAGAGAGAGAGAGAGAAAGAGAAACGTGCATTTAATTTCAAACGAGAGACTTGAAGGAGCGCAGGCATACAGACATTGAAGTGGCAGGCGTGCTTTGAAACGGCGCTGGAAGAGAGTCAGAAGTGACTTCAAAGAAACGACCCTCGGCACTCGGAGTACGCGGAAGCCAGCCAGATACGAGATAAGAACTACTGATCAGCGAGAGATGCTTGGTGCCAGAAAGTATCACGTCCGAAAGATTCATGCGTTCACAAGCATTTATGCTGCACTCCGTCGTTGCTGATCCGACGCGAGTCTTCGCGACCGCGCGCGCTGACCGCCAACTCGTGAATACCTGGAACGAGGTTCGCTGAACGTTTTAACAATAATACATAATTGAAACAAATATACATAAACCCTTTTCAGATTCACAGATTCACACTAGGGAAAAATATCAAATATATACAATAATTCGACTTGATGCACACATTTCTCACAGATTTCCTCGTTCTGTAGGTATTCACGAATTAATGGGCCGACGTTGTGTATACACACTTCAGCGTCCATTCGTATCGCGTACAACGTAATCGAGCTGTTCGCCAATGGACTCGTGCGCCTTTATCGCGGTTCATTCGTTTGTTCTATTTATTCTTAAGCCCTGCTCGCGCTTGAATGCGTCGATTCAAGCAAGCGGGAACGGTCCGCAAAACGCGTGTGTACATACACGTATCGCGTGTACACGTCTATAACTCTGTATATACATATATATAAAATATCTTTGTTAAAAAAAAATTGAGACGTGAAAGCCAATGATAGTTTAAAGTATATATAGTAGTTGCGCTTTAAATAAGTAGTTAACATTTCACAAGATATATAGGGTACAGCGGGGTAATTCGAATAGTGAGGTAATTTGGACAACAGTAAGCATTTGCAAGAATTTCAGAAAAATAAGAGATTTTAAGATATTCATTAGATCAATGTCTGATCTAATAAAATGTATATTAAAATCTCTGATTTTTCTGAAATTCTTGCAAATGCTTACTATTATCCAAATTACCCCACTATTCAAATTACCCCGCTGTACCCTATCTAGTATCGTTTACCTTCTCAATCCGATGATGTTTCTATAACAGCGCGGTGCAATGACCGCCGAAATTTTTGTCTTCACCGTGCGAAGCTATATTTACTTATCTTCTAATCGCGAAACGATACGCGCCGAAGGAGGAACTACGAAGGAGTATGGCATGTAGCACCGTTTAGAAAAGAAATATGCCGTTAACAATTATCACCTCGTCGTTTCCCGCTGATTCACATCGAACGGGTACCTCGCACAATGTTTCTCACCCAAGCCAGAACAAGCAAGGCCACAACAGCAGGTCAAAATGACGTTAAAATGACTGATGACTCGAAAAGTGAAACTTTTTTAATAATCATTTTGACGTCATTTTGATGTCATGATGACTTGTTGTTCTGCTTGGGCAGTTGTTAGTTTAACGTAACTCCTCAACAACACGATAACGATTATACATTTATACCATTGCCCGAATAACGCAGTAATAGCTGGTTTAAAGAACGTATAAACATGACATTTGCAACGATCAAATTTCACGGGTTTGCGTTGCCGGGGCGGTGAGGCGTACACACGCTGGGCACTACGAGACAAACCTCTATAATTCCTTAAGGCAACACCTAAGGCACAATCGCAGTGTAATTTTACGCGATAATCGCAACTGTTAGCTACGCTGAGACCTCACGAGATCCACGAGCATTTCTCTTGTCTCCCGTTATGGTCGTAAAATATAATTGACACATACACACTCGGTCGACGATTCGTGTTTCGCAGAGAGGATCGCATTGAGAGTGTCGGAAAGATGGAAAGGTGGAAGATAGAGAAAAAAGGAGAAAAAAAAGGAGAAGCGTATAAAAGAAGAAATATGGAGAAAGCTTACAGAACTATAATATTAGCCGATATGACGAGACCAGCGAGGTTTGGATCGACTCGAGAGTGGAGGCTGATTCCCGAGGCGGACTTCTGTCCGTTGGCGGGCCGAAAGTCCCAGGAATGAGGAAGCGAAGGAGGAAGTAGAGGACGTTCGAGAAGATAACGTGCGACGATGATGTTCGCGTTGTTCGAGCGTGGCTACTGGGGTCATATAGCTGGAGGAGCGGACGCTGCTGGATGATCTTGATGAACCGGTCGTACGATGTCGCAGATGCTGGAACCTGAAACAATAACGATACACGATATAAGACAAGAGATACTACGATCAGTAATTTTGATTGATTCGAATAATAATATATAACAAGCCTAAAAAAATATATATTATTAAATAATTGCGATAAAACAATAGTAGGAAAATGTAGAATGTAGAATACACTAGATATGATAAATGTGGTATCTATTCAAGCGCTGAGGAAATGAATTTCTGTATACCGACAAACGCAACGAAGTACGATCAATCAAAACGCAATACTTTTAAAAGCCCGCACGATTAAAATTCTGCAATTGGAATCTACAAAAATTGGAAACGGTAGATTAATGATATATTAATCAAGAAGTGGTGTCGCGGTAAGTCCAATCTCCATCGTCTACGTTCGCAATTAAAATGCACAGCGTGTCGCTGCATCCACATTTAACCAGTTTCGCGAAAACTGATCGACGCTCAATAGTTTCATTTGCCGTGTTAGAGATGTTCCGTTTAATTTATGTAAAATAAACGTCGAGGTGTAATTGCTAAAAGAGGACGTTGTCAATGGACGTTTAAATGATCTTTTTACTTTGCCGGCGCACAGACCGGCCGCGATTAAAAGCGCCTTCAATCTCGGCGACGGAATTGAAACCGCGTCGGCGAGGTCTCGGCGACGGCCGCCGGCTGCGATTTCCAGGGGCGGTTAACAATGCTCGCGGCAATTAAGACGGCTGCCTATTTCCCGGCGACACGGAATGCACGTGTCGCGCACGTAGGTATATGTATTACATATACGGGAACGCGTGCAAACACGCTGCGCGAGCGAGCGAGTAACGAGCACAATCGCTCGAGGTTGTCGAGAGAAGTCGAGATTACCCCGGTCCGTCCCACGCGTCTAGACGTCTCAAGGCATTTTTTTTCGTTTTCTCCTTTTCTTTCCCCCTCTCTTCCCCCCTCTCTCTCTCACTCTTTCTCTCTCTTTCTCTCGCTCACGGTGTTCACCAAGGCGTGGTTACCACACGGCGTGACCGCGGCGCGGCACGGACGCCGCGGCGGTATACACGATCCCGCGCCACCGCTTCTCGCAACCACGCCTCGAAATGTCTACAGGATATCTCAGAAGTCGCGGCACTTCCTCCGCACCGGAGATACAATTCATTGCTAAACTGTCTCAATGTCGAGAAACACGTTGCAGATAAAGAGAGTTCGCGCGAGGGTTCAACCCTCCGATGCACTCCAAGGATTAAAGCTATTCCTGCACGGCTCCTCCTTATCGCGCACATGCAACTACAGCGATACCGGATTACCGAGAAATTATATTCTGGTTTATCGTATCGCGTCGTACTCGGAGAGCAATATGTACGCTTTTCTCAGTTGTTTTTATCCCAAAATTTCGTCGTACGAATAAAATTGTCGTGCGAGATGATAATTGGATCATACATCTGAGGTTAAGAGGCCATCACATCATTTGGCATCAAAAAATTATAAATGGATGTTGACTGCCGGATGTTGTCGAGCGGTGTCCGACTTGAACTACTCTTTGAAAAAATGAAGATTGTACTCTCTAAAAGTAAATCAGTGAAATCATCACTGATTATCAGGGTATATACAGTGCAAATGTATGATTTTCCAATGGCATACTTGGAATTGTGATAAGCAGTGACTATTTTAATGTTGTTTCAGTGATAATATACTGATTTAAATAGTAAATATCACTGAAAGATAATGAGTTTCACTGTCAAACAGTTTTGAAAATTAAAATTCATCGTTTTTCGCAGTGATAATTACTGTTTGAATCAGTATATTATCACTGAAACAATATTAAAATAGAATCAATGTTCATCACTTTATCACAATTCCAATTATGCCATTGACAAATCATACATTGAAAATCAGTGATGATTTCACTGATTCACTTTTAGAGAGTAGTCTGGAGAAAAATTGTTTGCAATGACATAAATAATCTAAAAAAAAAATCAAATGTCGAACTAAAAAATTAACAAACACTGCTAAAGAAATATCTAAGTATAATAATGTATTATATTAATAAAAAATAATAAATAATCAAGCTAATAAGTGTTAAAGTAGTTAACAGTGTAAAAAGAGAAAGGCACGAGAGAGTATAGTGCTAATGCAGCGCTTTAAAATTTCTCAAGCGGATTTCCACTTGGGAAATATTTTTATTCCCATATTCATTTAGAAATCCAGAATCGGCAGCACTCTTCATTTGAGACATCCTGTACATATCTTCATGGATGAATATGTATATAATCGAATGATATCTCGTATTGAGGCAAACCACGGTGTCGTACTTTTAAATACGTTACCCCTCCCCCCCCGCCCCCCGCGTTGGCATAACAAGTTTGCTTAATTCTTAAGCGAGGAATTAAAAGCTTTCGTGCCTGAAGTAATCCTTTCTCGGAGGAGCGTTCAAGGGATAAATAAATTTCTTTCAGAATTCGCATGAGAAATATAACTGCCGATATTTTAAAAAGAATATTTCAATAATTTTAATATAATTTGAAATCTTCCAATTAAAATTTGCATATATGTATAAAATTCTTTCTGATATATTTTATCAGAAAAAGAAATATGCGAATGTTTAAGAATTTTATGAAAAGGCTGATCATCGATTAAATAATAGTCATTCACAAACGAATCTTAAAACATTCATAAAATGAAATTTGTGAATTATTCATCGATAATAGATCATCGTCTCAGCGAAGTTTCACATTCTGTAAATTACGTGCACGATTATATTTCGTGTGCATCGCGATTTTCCGCGGCCTGTTACACGCGGTCCTCTTCGTTCGTCAGAATGCCTGAAAACGTGGGTATTAAAGCCACCTGTTCGGCCTGCTGCCGAACGTCATCCGCGGGAAAGCGCGTCGCGCCGACAAATACAGACGGATTTAGCGGCACCGGAGCGAAGTGGGTTAACGCGTTCGCACCAGGGTCGGGTTTCGCAAAACTCGAACGCGGAGCCGTCGAACCGAGTCGAACCGAGGGCGAATCTCCGCGTCGCGGATATGCGTACATCTCGCGTGCCGCGACTCGGACGGATCAGGGTCGAGGACATTTTTGGCGCTTGGAAAAGATCCGTTTTGTTTGTTATACTTATAATAGCGAGCGCGAACGAAATACATCGCCTTGTCAATTGGCAGTATGTCAAGGACACTATTTCCTTTTTGGCCGTGAAAATAATCCGAAAATCTTGCCGCTAGACGTTGCTGAGCCTTGAAGCGGTGATACGCGGTGATACTACAAGCAACCGTCAGACGTTGCGTCTCGGATAAGAAAGCAGGAGTATCTCGTTTGGAATATCGTTAACGAATCGGCGCGGCGTGTCGTCCAGACGGAGAACGCAGCAAGCTCGACGTTTCGCACTACCGGCACACGAGGGAAAAGAAAAAACACTGACAGGGTGAATGAATGTATGCGTAAGTATACATACGTATATGTGCCTTCGGAAAGGCGATTAAAAGTTATCGCCCCGACGATACCACGTGGGCCGGTCTCCCCTTCATTCACTCGTGACTTCAGCGTTATTTATATAACATTTATCGAAAGATTAATACTCGGCTTGGTTATTGGACGCGTCCAATTTGATTCCATCACATTCGTAACACACCTACTTTGTGCACGTCGATTTTGTCGACGAAAAGATCTTTCCGCGTTTTCACACAATTTCAATTCTCGCTACGGAATATCTCGAAAACCAAGAGCCTGGAGCTCAAAATTCATTAACCAAAATCCACTGGAAACTAAATTAAGCGGTAAGACTTTATTACTTATTGCAGCAAGTCGATCACACAAACAGCCCTCTCATATGTCTCCGTCGCTTTCAAGTCAAAGGAGGAGGTCTCGTAGAGGAAGTGTAACTCTTTTATTTTCAAGAGTTCGCGATACAATTCTTGAATTTTTTTTATATTCCATGTATTATGACGCGACGATATATATACAGAGACGGAACAGAGAGGGCAGAGGGGAAGGGAAGAACGAGAGATGAAAGGAGATGCGACGTGAAACGTGCATGCGTGAGGGAATGAAACCCGGCGTGTCTTGTCATTGCGTGGTAACAACCTTTCGTCAAGGCGATTAGAGTCGCGCGACTCTCCTCGTCGGGCGGGCATGTTATCGCGCTTGTCTCGCGCACGACGACATCGACGGTCGACCGTACGTTATTTATAGAGAGAAAGTCTCAAGCGCTCGCGCGGCGAGAAAGGCCGTTCGAAATTTTGCGAGGTGCCGCGATTTCGCGATCGCGCCGCCGCGATCGATCGATCACGAAATCGCCGAGACGATAACGAGAGACGGAAGATTTCGTTCTTCAAAGAGCTTTCGGCTATCCTCGAGAGAAAGCTCGTTGCACTTGCCGGTTAATAATAGCTCCTAGAGCGTGGTACTATTCCGTCTGTGCGCGCGCGAGACGTAAATAGATAAACTGCCGTCGTAAGTTCAGTGAGTGGAAGTAAAGAGTTTCACTTTGCAATGTTCAATGAATTTTCGCGTCGCAATGTTCTTTCTTCTTCTTAAATTTATGTTTGAAAGAAAAAAAAGTGTGTAGATGTAGCCAGCTGATATTTTTCAAAGCTTCTATTTAATATTTTACAGTAGAAAAAAAGCTCGAAGTTAAACTTTTTTCATTATTGAAACAAAAATCTTAATTAGTTAGTAAAAAATGTTACGTTGGATAAATTAATTTAACATAAATCGTTATGTATTTTCATTATAACGCAAGATTTTTTTATTATTTATTGTTTTCTCTTAAAATATTTTCCACGTTTATTTAACGAGTAAACGTTCTCGCAAGTATACTTGAAATATGCTTCATTAAAATTCGAGAGCATATTATATTCCCTCTAAAAGCAGCATATTGATCTTGTGTGAATGTTGCTGCATTGAAAATTCGAGTACGATGTATCGGTATATGTATAACTGCATGATTCTCGCTTTTTATTTTATGTCGCGCGTGCATGGATCAATCTATAAAAATACTTGCCATTTCAAGCACGCGTAAGGAATGTAAAGCTACGAGTACTCGAGTAGATCCGTTCGGCTTAAGTATGGCGGTGAAAGTTGACGAAGAATCAAATTTACGAAACGTACGTGCAACGAAACTCGATATGTTTGCGCGCGTTTGATTAAACATTTCTATTCTGGAAGAATTACTTAAAAAAAATGCGCGCGCGTAAACATTTTGCGTGTATACACGTGTATGTTCTCTTAAATAATGTAATTATTAAAAACTGTGTGTCCCCTCTCAGATTTTCGTTCCATCGCGAATGTTTAAGTACATATAGCGCTTACTCAGCATTTTCTCAGCGTTTATAAGCAGCATTTTATCACGCGAATCGCTTCTTTCTTTCAGGCAATCGTGAAAATAAGCGCTAAAACTCGGCGAAGTATTCTTACACGAAAGAGGCGATAAGGGGAGAGAATCGGGGCTTACCGTGCAGATTGCGTTATCCGACGCTCGGCGTCGTCCGGCTCCGCCGCCCGCGCTATCGCTCCCTCCCGTTTTCGTTCTTTTTTTTCTCCCGCACGCGCGCTCTTGTTTCCTCGTTCTCAATTCGTCGCACAGCATCTCTCTCTTCACGTCCTCGCGTTTATTCCTCCCCGTTCCCACGTCCCTGGCGACTCACGTGCCTCGAGATGCCTCCTGTGCTGCTCGTGGTCCCGCGTGATCTACGTCCCGGCGAACGTCGCCGAGGTGAGAAGGACTTGGAAGAGTTTGTACAGCTTCGTACATGATGATATTTCGATACCGAGACGAAGGGGGGCCACACGACCTCCTCGCCCGGTCGATTCACCAGTAGGGCGCGTCGTTGGTCAGGTGCTGCCAGGACGCGAACTCGCTCCAGGTACGCATGTTCAACCTGGTGGCATCCGCGATCTGCGGCACGCTGCCATCCCTCGTCCCATTGCCGTTAGAGAGCCCGTCGCATTTCGCCGTCTGGACATTGTCATATCGTGTCGCCGGCACTCGGGGCTGAAGCATCGGTACAACGTGTCTCAATCCTCTGGCAAGCGCGATGAATTTAAAAAAAAAATTCGCAGTTTATTTAAATTTTCAATTTACATACGAAAAAGGAAGCAAAGGAATCTTCACGAGATATATATATTTCTCTACTTTCTGAGCGTTAAGATAAAATAAAAACTTTGAGTATTGCGCAAAGAACGAGATCGTCTTTCGGGTATGTGTATCCTAGAGAGAGTATTTAGCCATGAACATCCTTGAAAATCAATAAACCACGGATTTATGATGGATCGCCTCTGCTTGCGGCAAATATTTGATGGAGATCCGAAGATCCTTCGGATATGCATATTCGTAAATAAAATCACATAACTTTTACGAAATATGTCAGTCCGTCAGTCAGTGGAGTACCGCGTACATCGTTACAAGGACTACAAATAGAAGTGACGTCACGGATACATTAAAGATATTCCGCGCATATGAAGAGATTAAATAATCCTTTTTTTTTTTTTTAATACTTACCTCCTGCTTTTTCCTAACCACATAGTTTTGGCTCTCGTTGTTGTCCCACGACTCCCTGCCCTCGGCGCGATACCTCACGCAGAACTCGATGACGTTCGACGCCACCGGCAAGGTGAGCCGGAAACGGAAGGTGTCGTACAGGATGAGGGGACCCGGCGACCCCGGCTGCGCCACGTATGTGCAATGCACGTCCTCGTGGGTGGACCAGCCGTCGCTGCTGGCCCTTACCACGACCTCCTTGTCGTAGGCCAGATTCCGTACCTTCACCGTGCCCACCAGACACTGCTCGGACTCGCGGACGATCACATTCTCCAGGCTGACGTTGTTCTGATCGAGCTTACGCCGAAAGGCGAGATAGTCGCTCGCCGGCTGCGGGAAGGTCACCTGCCACGGCGGCGTGGCGTCCTGCGCCGCTTCCTGACTCTGATCCTTCGATATGCCGAGCAGACCGCCGGTCAGGCCGGCCACGTAAGCCGTGCTCCACAGTGGTGGTACGTTGCTCGGTTCCGACATCACGCGAATCTACGTATGCCAAATCAAGCGAAATCTTGAAATATAGAATGGCAACAAATTGAGAGAGAGAGGAAAAAGTTAATTGGACCTAATATTAATCCGACTGCTGATGGATGATGCAGTATAATGATAACAGATTGGAACTAACGCGTATAGTTTCTTTTGTCAGACGGTGAGACAAACACACAAGTTATTATTAGAAAATTATTGCGAATCATTCGTGATTAAAATCCTCGTTAACTTAACATCATTAAATTTCGACTTGCAAGCTTGATTAGTTACTAATTGAATAACTCATTGTAATTTTATTGTTTAATTTTCATAGTTATAAGATAATTCTATTAAAGATTTTGGCGCATTAGACGGATTTAAATTGTCTCTTGGCGCTTACTTTTGACACGAATCCAGTTCACACGCTCGTAATACACTTTATCATATACACGAAGTGAAAATTGTCAAAAAGCTTGCGATTACCAGCGCACATGTCAAACGCGTGATTTGCGGGCCCCTGGCCAGATGTTACCGCACACTACTTCAGTAAGAACAACTTTAAACAAAAACCGTGATTTAAAAGCAAAGTAAAGAACGTTGTTTGACCCGTCACCCGTACTATTGGCTTTGCCTATCTCGTTATTTGCCTTTCGTAAGTAAACTGTAGATGTGTGTCCACCTTGCGGTGTAATGGTAGCCGAAATTATACGACCTTTCGCGATACGACAGATTTATTCTCATTAAGTTTACGAGATCTTCTTTCTTTATTCTCGCTGAAGAAGATAACATCATTCGGCGTTTGTAATACGCGAGTAATAAAATCCATCTGTCATAAAAGAAGACCGATGTGTAACTCATCTCGACGGAGGCAAAGAGAAAATCGCGGAAATACCTGTGTGAGAGGGCGGCCGCGATCATCGGCGAACACCACCCGTTTCTTCTGTTTGCCATCGTTATTTCGCAGCGAGTCCAGGGACAAGGATCCCGAAGAAAGGCACGGCCTGATTCTGGGCGGCACCGATCGGCTGGTGATCGTCGGCGCCGTGACCACCAAGGGGCCGTACAGCAGGGGGCTGTACACCGGGGGGCTGTGCAGCATCAGTTCGGCCGGCATCGCTATCGAACACATTTAGACCTGCAAACGAAAGGAGATCGAGTTTTATTACCGTTTTATTATCGCACATACGCAAATATCGATGTTAGTAAATGTTACTCTTATTGTTAGAACAGAAAGAACGCTCCGCACTTTTACTTCGGCCTTTAAAGTTTCAAAATCGAGAGAAATTTTGAAATGTAAATTTTATACGTTCTAAAATTAGACGTCTATTATATCTTATATAATATGAAAGAGCTGTATTTTTATGTTATTAATTTACATGTTTACGATTTATCTTGTGTTTTCTGGACCACTGATTAAGAATATAATTTGCGTCGGCGGTGTTGTCTTTTGCACACTTTCTAATTCGTTTTTTTACTCTCTAAAAGTAAATCAGTGAAATCATCACTGATTTTCATTATGTCACTGTATATTATTTTCCAATGGCATATACTTTGAATTATGATAAATAGTCACTATTTTAATGTTGTTTCAGTGATAATATACTGATTCAAATAGTAAATATCACTGAAAGACAGTGAGATTTTCACTGTCAAACAGTATTGAGAAACGAAATTCATTCTTTTAGTGATACAACATTGAAATAGTCACTGCTTATCACAATTCAAAGTGTACCAGTGGAAAATAATATACATTAAAAATCAGTAATGATTCCACTGATTCACTTTTTTTTAGAGAGTATGAGTATAATTGTAAAACTATGGCAAAAGCGACAGAATTATACACGAGAAATCGAACGAGACTGGAAACATGCCACTTAATCTATTTAATAGCACTCTGGCGCCTGAAATTTATTGACGATGAGACGCCTCTCATCGTCAATATGCCGTTAGCATTCATTTTCGCCACGTCGTGGGCGAAATCTACGAACGATATAGCATTCAAAATTGTCAGGAACGTCTCTTGGCTGCCAAAAATTTCGTCGACTACTCGAATCATCCCCGGATCACGTGGATCCGTACGAATCTCGAGGCCATTGAAAATATTTGTTAACTATATCGATCGAATGCCAATTAGTTGCCGATACGCGTGACATATCATCGATTTACTAATCGTATTGTTTGCAATGACAAAAACAATCGTACCTTTATATGTTATCAACCTGAAGACCTTTATACCTTATAAGAACTTATATATACGATAAGCGCGCATAATCCACGCCAGTGTATTTTGCCCAATTATCAATTATTATCTACTCTACGTCAAACGCGGCCAGATATGCCGTCAATGATTTATTCGAGTGCATTACAGTATCTTGCAAAGTGATCTATTTTATGTATTACGTACGTGCATTTTTGTTCCGAGATACGGTACGATAGCACAGTTAAAAAGTGAACGGTATAAGTGATTAAAGGTTATCATAATCCTGCCACATAAGTAAGATTTATTACATCTTATTAATATGAGTTTTTAGATTAAAAAATAATATATAGGGTGTAATAAAATCATCTAGAATCGATTTATCCTTAACGAGTATTTGACGGGAGAGAGAGAGAGAGAGAGAGAGAGAGAGAGAGAGAGATTTTACTATTTGTCAAAGCAATTTAAATCAAATATTTCTTGCATATAATTTTTTCTTTAAGTAACGTTCGTATCTTTCTGTATAGTCTGCAATTATTATCTTGACAAAGAAATAATATTATTTTGCTATGTTTAAGATCGTTGCAATTTACTGCAATTTGCGTCAATCTTCGATCTAATTAAGGATAAAAAGATCTAATTGCGGTTGGAGCTCGTTAGAATGTTGCAAATATCTGCGCACATAATTTTGCGCTGTTGATATACTTTTGCTGGCGCGTATATGTATGCATAATCAAGTTACTCGCGGAGTAAAATTACGACTCCCAGGCGCGCGACGAACCGGCGAGCGGCTCTTCCTTTTCTGGGGACCGGTTCCGGCTGAACCGGGCCCCGAGATGTACGCGACACGCATGTACAGTAGGTACCAGACCGAAACCGAACGGCGTGGCGGCGCAGAGAATCGGCAGACCATGAATCGCATGGACGCGATTTGCAGAGATCCCAGCATGGAGTTATCTCCTAAATCACAGATATAATTTAGAATGTAATTTAGTTTGCAACAGATTGCGAATACTGTTGCGAGCACGTGGCTAAAAGTAAGTGCATTTCTAAATATTTTGTACGAATTTATCGCAGCGCAATGACCGTTTCTCCCGGAAGAGTGAGAAAAGGTGTGGCTTATTCGATATGTAAAAATCAATCGAGTTAAGCCTACAAAGTCAGGTTTACAAAGTAGTTTATGTGGTCGGCACGATTAAAGAGATTTAATTGCGATGATTTGTGCATGGATTTAGTAGATATATGTTTAACCACTTGTTAGATTCGACATTTAAATATTCGCGACATGCTAATCTATAAATTTTCGCGTTTGTACATACATTTAATAAAAGTATGTAACATGCGGGAATGCAATTAATTATAATATATATAGAGTAACGCAATCAAAATTGTAAAAAATCATTATTTCGATTCGGATCACAAGATCGTTCGTAAATTAAGATAGTATCGATTAGAATGGCTTATCAAGAAACTACACATCTGCGGATATATTTAGAAGAGATTGTCCACACCATAGACATATAAGATAGACACCACATTGGCTGTATATACACTGGCATTGGCTGTGTCCACAACATAATGTGTGAGAGAGAAGAACCTTTCGATTTCTTGTCCTTTACTAATGTATGCACGCTCAGCATACATGAATAAAGGACAAGAAATCTTACAATTTTCTCTCTCTTTTCCTCTCACACAATTATATGGCATGGACGTCTCTTCTATCGGAAAATCCAGCCAATGTAGTGGAGTCTATCTTACATGTCTACGGTCCACACGCTGACAAGCGTGTGGTATGCGAAGAAGATATAAGGATTCTCTAGAACAAAAAAATTAAATTAGAAATTAAAAGTTAATAAATTGGAAGCTAAATGCCACACAGAAAAGAACTCGTTATAAAACCTAGGTATTGCACGGTTCACGTTCATGTACGTAAGTAAGGGGTTGAGGTCGTCGAGCATGGTGTCATTCTCATTTTGCCGCATCTGACATTAATGATTTAGGAAGGACGGATTGTTTGGTCTAATGATTTATACAAAAAATCTTATCGTTTCGTACCGCAACTGTCATTATCATTTTCTTGTAATTTTCCGGAGCCGATATAATACGCTTTATCTGTTCAACAACAACGTTTCATCAAAAAAAATCGGCAAACATTATAACAAGACGAAATAGCGATTCGGTTATGCAATTAATCCCGTTTTTATTTACGAGCGAGAAAGTGATATTGAAAACTGATAAAAGAATATTCGTTTGCGCAATAATTTTCTTATTGATCAAAATTATAATTATCCTCGCGTCTTTAGCATCAACAAGTGCGGACATTATTAAAGAATTAAATTTTACTTGATTTCCTTGCCCGTTCAAGATTAGCAATCGAGATTCAAAATTTATTCAAAACTATCGATCGAGATTTATCTCGTAATAACCCTGTCAGGCCCTTGATTACCGCACGTTCGCGGATAATGAGTCTTCGACGCGCCTCGTTGCGTTTCCTATTCATCAACTCGACGATCGATCGGCGCGTTGCACTTTTCTCTTCAGGCACAACCGCCGCGTGCTCGAACTCGATATATTTGGCGGCGGTATTTTTATCGTTCCCGAAGAGAGATCGCAGAACAGGCTTTAAACTCAACGGACTTAATTCCCGATGTGACGCGCCTCGTTACATCTCTATTCACAGCTCTAACGCGCTTTTTCGAGCATGCATGTTGCATGCTCCAGCGCGATAAATCCATCCGCGATATTTTTATCGCGAATACAAGGAGATGAAACCTCTCATCGAAGTAATGATCGGGTTGGCAAGCCATTCATTAATTGTCGTAAACAGTTAGGTAAACGTTATATAATGAGCTGTAGACTGTTGAGAAGATAATGTTTATTGAAATGCTTTTTGCTGCAATGTCTTTGGAACATCGCGAAGTATTATTTTCTGGAACATTCATAACTCAATATAGAAAAATAATAAACGGATTTTACGTTATAAATTTTCATAAAAATAATAATTCACGATGTAAATGATTCTTTAATATAATATTAAAGAATTATTTACATCGTTAATCATTACATCAATTATATACATATATACATATGTGTATACTGATAATTATCAACGATGGTCAACAACGTGGTTTTTCTCGCTGCTGGTAATACGAGCAGCAGAAAGAAACGGTCGTACACGTGTCAACGGCAGCAGTTTATCATTTGGCCTCTTCTGTTTACACTTGCGAGGCCATGAGAAGGAATACGCGACACACGATTGCAGCGAATGTCCGATATGCACGAGTTCGATAGGCGATCGAACGCAGTTGTGAAAGCGCACTTTTCTGCGCTTCAATTGATATACTGACGATATACACAGTTCATAATTTTTATAACATAAAAAATTAGTTAATGTTAATATTAAATTAATTAAATTATAATATTAAATTTTTATAATTAATAAGTACTTCTTATATTTTCGAAATAAACATTCATCTGTAAATAATTTTCACTCACGACAAGAAAAACAATTGATAATGATTATTATGGTAATTCTCATTTCAATATTTAATAACTGTAATCGACTACTAGCTATTTATATGTAATAATAATTCTATGATACGTTTACGTGACGCGATCTAGTTTTATATCTAAATAGAATAACACGTTTTTGCAAGATAAGATGATCACGTTAATATCATCAGCATTTTTTAATCAGTCATGTATGCCAAATGCATTTATCTCCTATGTCCTCTATATAAATTGCATTATTATTTGCATGGATAAGCTTGCTCTTGGGTCATCTTACGTTTATGTCACACTTATCTCTATTTCTTTTTATATTTCAATCTCGTTATTGAAATATTTGGACTATATATATATGAAACTCTTTTCGATAATTTTTGGAGAAATAACTTATTATTATTCACATATGTTGCGTTATTTCTTTAAGATATACAAAATAAAACTTGTAAAATATGATGTAATTTAATTCTCACGAAGTTTATGCGCGAAAAACTTTTCCAATGCCTGACGAAAGCATTTAAATGCGATACGCTGTAAAAGCGCAGTTACGACGGTGCCCTTTCTCATCGGAGAAGACTATCTAACTTAATCTTAGATGAAGGAGGAGGAATATTACGCAGTCAAACTATTTCGGACAATCTCGCGGCCAAATTTAGATCGTCGTGAAACACGTCCTTGGATCTGATCCAATTGTCCACACTCTTTAAGGTAGATATATAAACTCACGGATAGAGCGGAAAAGTGACGGCGAAACTCTCAGCCCAATTGCGAATTGCTTAAAATAGAAAACCTTAACCCCGCGTAGGGGTCACGAAACTTGCCAACTCATAAGCAGCCAGCTTTAATTACTTTAAGAAATAAATTCAAAGAATGAAAACGAAAGCTTATGGATGTCTAATCGTATTCTTGTTCCTTTCTCTCTCTCTCTAAAATATTTCAACAATATATTTATAATAGTATATTTTAAATATATTTCTCACTCTTTTTTATATTATATTGCTGTAAATTTTTTTAGTTATAATACGTGTGTAAATGGTACATGTGTATTTATGTAAAGGAAGGGGGGGGGAGCAAATAGACAGATTTTTTCCTTTCTTTCCTACAAGCCAATTTTAAGTTTACAAGATATGATTTTTCACTAAAAGAGTACTTTCCACTTTCAAATATACAAAAAACTTAATTAGAGTTTCCGTAAGTCATGTATACAGGTTAGATTTTTATAAAAACTAAAAACTATATTTGTCACTATTTGCCCCACCCTATGGGTAAATAATGACACCCTATGGGACAATTACAAAATACATAATTCGTAATTCCTAATCGATCTTTTTTTTGACATTTTGATTAGATAAGGTAATTTATATTAATTTCTATACTCTGCCATATGTAAATTTTTATTTATTGATAAATAATAGTAATAACATTATTTGTTGATATTTCTTATTAAAAATCACATTTATTCTGGATCTTGCCTTGTAACTAATTTCACATTATCCCAAATGAATTAGAAAAATCATATTCAAATATTAAAAAAGCTTTTTGACTTGTCATTATTTACCCAACTAAAAATTGTCATTATTTGCCTCAGGAGCTACCTTTTCTTTTAAAATTTTATTGAAAGAAATAAAATTAATATACAAGCATAGGAATGACATCAAAATAAAAGAAAAAGATACCGTATAACATAAAATAAGTTAGATCTCATTCAACGATTCAACAATTAAGAAAATATAACTTCAAATATCAAAAAACGATCCAGGTTTTACCTGATTTCACGAATGCAACGTTTTAAACTTCTCCGCTAGCTATAATTGGCTTTCGATTTTTACGGCTTTTTCAGAAGATGATTAAATGCTTGAGAACTGTCTTTCTATTAACGAATAGTGGTAAAGTAGACCCGGGAAAGAGGAGAATTAAAGTGACGCTATTTGCCCCCTGTCACTATTTACCCCCCCCTTCCCTTTCAGTTTCCGGTTATTAATTTTTACACGATAATGAGAAAGTAATGAGACAGATAACGCAGGTTCACTGGACAGCAAATATATTTTTAATAAGTAATAGAGATACTGTATGTGTTAAAAAATTCGTTATGTTAATAATCATAATTTAAAGTCCGCTGTAATCCTAGGGTCATGACCAGAGATATCCGCGGTCACTTTGCGGTTTGTTCACCAATGCAGTCTCGGAGACTGCATTGGCGTCATGTGATGACTATATGCAGCTCTAGCGTCGAATCAATTGTTGCCAGTAGAACGCAACATTGCATGACAAACAGGTAAATTATCAGACATGAAACGCAACATTTGTACTGACGGCGAAAACTAACAAATTAACAAGCATACATCCCTTCTACTTTTCATTATTAAATTATTCTAGTGAGAAGTCCGCAAGATAGAGAAAAAGAGAAAATATAGGTGAATATGGGTGAAAATATAATATAGTATATCAGTAGTAAGAATCCATATTAAAAAAGAAGATTCAGAAAATTCTCCATACATGTAATTTTTGTACTTAATTTTAACAATATTTTTATCAGTTATTACCTCATAGATAGAGACTTAATTAGATCGATGATATTTAATGTTAAAGCTTGGAAAGTTACAACAAACAATACTATGAAGTTTTTTACAAATTAAACATATTTCATTATCTGATCAATTGCAGAAATTATGTAAAAGTATAAATATTGTTCAAATGACTTTTATTAACTAAAAGAATGTGATAAACAAAATCTGTCTTGTAAATCTTTATAAGTGATTCAATATGCTATTTATAATGTATCTGTCTCATTAGATAGACAATTATTAGATAGGCATCGCTCGGAACGGTAGACATGATATCTGTTTTATTTGAGAGGTAAAGTATGCGAATCAAAGATCAGGATAAGTTACGTAAAGTAATCGTCGAAGTCAAAATATCACATCACGTACGCGACTTACATAGCTTTAACTGATAAGATATTAATTTAAAATAAAACTGCGCATATGTTGATTACAGTGAATTTTTAAGAACTACGTTTTCCCTTCTTTATCTATCTCGACACAAAAATTTTTTTGTTGCATAATACATACTTATAACAACTTAAAATATGCATTGATTTTTCACTCAATAATCGCAAAACAAATATTAATAAATAAATAATTAATTAATAAAAAATATATAATTAATTATTAAATAATATTTATTAAATTCAGAGAAATTAAAAAACAATTTTGTGCAATAACTGCGATATATTTTATATAAAAATGAAAATTGAAATATATTGCAACGATTTAAATATATTATTTACTATCACTAATTCTTTCAACTTTATTGTAATGTTTAACTCCTAATTTTATTGTCAATTTTTTAATTTATAATCGTTAATTTTTTTAAATTTATACAATTTATAAAATTTACAAATTTGGTTTCTTTTATATATAATGATACATAAATTATATATACATAATCGTAAATATTTACAAATACTTGATATTACATAAAAATAAAAAATGGAACACCGATGTCGATTATCAATCGCATATGCATATACTTATACATTGACTCTGCCACTCTGGGAAAATACTATGAAGTAATACTCTACGACAGATGTTTTGTTAATCGGTCGTCGCTATCAGTTGTCGTATTTAACTATATCAAAAAACGATAAGGCGCTATCTGACTGGGAGGAATTAACATAGCAAAGATAATAGAAGCGGGCAGAAGGTGTCAAACGCTACGCGGAAAATGTCAAACATAGTTTGTGCACGCTTTCTCATAAACAGTGTTTAATCTACGATTTAATTTATTACATTTCCGTTATTTTTATGATTATTGCATACATAAGCAATCGACGATAACTGACCTAGGGCCATCAATAGCACAACCATTTAATAATCGCTTTCCTTAGACGGCAAAACTTGAATTTTGATATTATCATAATATACTTAGTTTTTATACTAAATCAATAATAAGAGAAAACGTTATAAAGATAAAAAAAAAGAAAAGATGCATTTGTCGTAATATACATATCCGAGGAAGAATGTTATTGCTTTTATGTATACTTCGCTTAATTTAGAGCAATTCGATTTTCTCGTTTAATAAACCTATCGAATCACTAGTGATATGAACGGTATGAATTTAAAAATGCAAAGCTCGGAAATAACTTGAGTTATGTGTGTATGTCTATCCTTCAGGTAGCTTTAAATGGATTGCGACATAAGTTACTACATCATCGTAGAACAAGATTGTCTTTCTTTTTCTTACTGTATTATGATCTGTCGACAATCCGGCAGATCTTCAGATCAAATAAGAAAATTTAATCGCGCGTGCAGCGCAAAAACACACATCGATATCGGTTAATTGCGACGATTTTGCCGGTGTAGCGTGACTTTTGTTTGTCAGTCCCGCAATGCGCGATATTGCCTGATACATTGCCTCTTGAACCAATCAGGAATTACCTCGGCGCCACTCAAGACACACATTCTTTATCGTTGAGGAAAAAAAGGCGAGGGCACGTTTGACTGATAGCACATTTAAATATGCACTTGTGCGATCGAGGCGGCAAATGACGTTTTTTTAATGACGTTGTCGGAGACAATATTTCGAGATGTTTCGACGCGGTTTACGAGGAGAATGTATATTATTGTCACGCAAAGTCGACGGACGCGGCAGCCACCTCAATTTCACTCTCTTCTCTTGAATACAATCCCGCAAATAGTTCAGAGCGCCTGTTCCGTCGCATGAATCAGTTGGCAAAAATAAAGACGGAATGACGATCGTGAATGGAAGTGACGATCGTTCTCGTGGGTGCGTTATAGATTCCGCGAAGCTGATCCAAACTTTTATCTCCTCGCTACTCGTAAAATGTACAAAGAGAGGGCGAATGTATTCGAAAAATTATGCGCAAAATTACAAAAATTTTGTTTCTGATTATAATTGTAAATTTTAAACGTTCTGATAGAGAAATATTGTAATTAATTTATACTAAAAAAATGCCAATACAATTTTTTTTAAGTAGTTGAGTTTTGGATAATTAAATAAATGAGATTTTAAATTCGAAGGGAAATAAGTAATCGGTGGGATTAGCTTTAGTTCATTATATTTCCGCTCGAATTGACATTCGATTGATACCGTATCTAGCATCGCATTCTAATTATAACTCTTGATCCGGATGCGTAAAATACGAAAGAATTAGCGTTATCTGAAAGAGGAGACAAATGATGCCGAAATAATGATACCAAAACCTTTATCCATGCCTGACCTACGATAATCTCGATATCATGTTACTCTGTTCAAAGAATGTCCATCAGAATGTAAACGATATGTGCAAGAATGTAAACAATGTGCCGGATAACCCTGAATCGCGCAACTCTTTGCCATTTTGAATTGCCAGACACTCTAATGTAAAAACTTGAGAGGCCCACTTTTTATAAAGCATCCCAAACAAGTTATATTACAATAATAGAATGAATTTTAATATCTACGAAGTCATACAGGAACCTATGAACAAAATTTTATCAGGTTCCTTTCTCTCTTTGCAATTGGCGTTTCCTATAATTTCAAATCATTGCCGTCTTAAATTTTTCTCAATTTATATTTTAATTAATTCTCAATTATTAGGATCTAATTCAAATCAAAAAATCAGAAAAAGTATATTATGCATTTTCAAATGTTTCTAACGTCTTTCTAATTTTATGCGAATTAATTTTTTTCGTACATTATAAATGCAAATGATACTAAATATATCGACACTTTGCTTTCCAATCTCCTAGTAGCATAATTATAATGTCATTTATGTATTGGAGTCAAACTATGTTCTTAATAGGTACTGGCTGAATGTTCAGCAAATAACGATAAATAAAACTTTGGAAAAGGTATTTATATAAATTAAAGAGCCCTCTCTCTGTACAAAAATTGGAGTTTTATTATATGGAGAATAATACCTCAATTAATGCAATCTATATTTTTTAAAAGTATATTACTGTAATTATTAACATTGAGACGCTAGAAAGACGAGAAGAACATGGAGTGACTTTAATATTTGTCGCAAAACGTTTTATCTGCACTTGTGACACGTGTCATGTTCGCTCATTACGTTTGGCATATATGTATCGATGAATCGATGAGTCTACTTAGTGCGATAAACCTTGATTACGACAACCCTGGATTTACCTTGCGCAAATGTTAATAAGCGTCAGTAATGGAACCGACGCTTATAGCCACCTTTGAAGGTAAAAAGTAGCCGCCAGTAAAGGGTAGAATGACGAACGGAGAAGAGACGTTCTTCAACCGGTTTTATATCGTTTCATATGCATGTCACACGAAACCGGGCCGGGTAGAGAGCCGAAGGACCGGTCGATGGAATTCGAGTAGCTTCATTCAAATTCGAGATCGGATCGGGACCGTCTGACCACGACACTGCGTGACACTACAAATAGCTCGGAGATTACCATAAGATTGGCATTTCTTGCTCTTTTTAATCTTTAAACCACCAGGCTCAAAAAATTACACTAAACACAATGTCGGTCTAACAGACCGCTATTATGCTTCCGCTAATTTTATAAATTAATTATAATAAAAATGTATGTTTTCTGAATACTTGTTGATGGAGAGAAGGAAAACTACGTTTTAATGTGAGGGTTAACAAAAAAATTTTGTATACAATAGAAATAAAATATATTTAAATGATGGCAAATAAGAAAATTGTTGACAAGTAACGTTTCAATAGCGGTCTGTGAAACCGATATAGCGGTTTAAAGGTTAATACTTTACTTTTTACAGTCTTTTTTTTTTTAGACTGATCTGAAAAAACGCTCGCGAGCGCACGCGTGGCCAAGTGATTGTCGATTATTATATTATAATTATAAACTTATTGTCTTATATTATTGTATCAGTTACTTAATTGGATTTTTTTTTCGAAATTTCGCTTATCCAGTTTTTTTTGTTTTTAATACCTCGATTTGCTTTCTCGACCAAATACATATAGGTAATATAAAAAATTCGTATAAAGTCATATTTTCGCAATCTGGATGCATGCGGAAATTGAGAACGAAATTCAAGTTAAACTGGTTGTAAAGTTCAACGGAACTATCGATAGGAATGTTCTAATTTCCAATCGCTGCTGCATGTCACCAGACATCCACGCGACGAGCACGTGGGAAAGATCGTATTAAGCGCCACTCGACGAACCGTATTTGCAGATACTTTCGGTATCGAACGACTCCGAATCCTGTACCCAGCAGTATTTCTCCTTTTTTTTCCTTTTTTTTTCGCTCCGACGGAGGCGCCGTTGAGGTCGAACCCTCCCGGCCTTATCGCCCCCGGTATTCTGGTTCGAAGCAGTAGTGATAACCGACATACACATATCCTCGCTGCTCTCTCTTTCTCCTTCTCACTTGGCTCTAACGCCCTCGCGTTGTGGCCGATCGCGGAATCTTACCGAGCAAAGTTTAACTCGTCGCCAAAACCACGCGACGTTAGACCGAGCGTGGAGATACGCTACGGCACGCTTTTAACGCACACACGTTATCACTAAATATGCATAGTAGTATCAGAGGCACATTGACTTACTCTTCAAACGGAAACATAGAGAAATTATTTTATTAGAAATTTTATACGGTTTTTTCTCAGTGTGTTTTTTTTTTACTATATTATGCGATACAAATAATCTTATAATTTAATAGTTTGTGCATAATTTAAGACTTACTTGATTTTCGAAGATTAATTCAGAGAGATATAAAGTTAATAAATTTCTTTTATTAAATATAATAATTTTAGAAGTTGATTGTAATAAAGGTGGTCTAAATATTATCTTTTTTTTTTCATAAATATATTAAAATTAAAAAATGTTGAATGTCTAATTTCATAATTCAATATTCAATATTCGCTATTTAATGTAACGTTCAATTAATATATATAATTTTTATTTTTATGTAAATGACAGATAATATGTATTTTCTGCAAATTGCTCATTTTAACAATAAATAAATAAGATAAGCAACCTCAGAAAAGCAAATGAATTGCCTAATAATGATTGGATATGAATTAATTAATACATAAGAATTAAATCTAAATAATAATGAATTAATGTATTTTAATGCGATAAAGAAAACATCCTTTACGCTCACCGTACGTAGAAGGAACGAGAGAAGTCAATGAGTCTCAAGTATCAAAGTTACATTCACGTCTACTTAATTAAACTGTGGCGTCTTAAACGTTTTTCCGTGATATCTGATGTAATATCATTCGAGAATCACGTGGCTCTACAAGCTTACTTCGTCTCTTTTTTTTTATTTAAACTACGATACGTGAAATCAGTAGACGGTTTGGTAGACGCAGATAAGGTATCGGTATTTATTCATTATCCGTTGTGTCTAAACTTTCCTTCGCTTTCTCAGATATCCGTAACTTGCTCATTAACCCACGCGTCGCGTGTTACGTAAGAAACGGAGCACGTTTGCATTTACGTTACTATACGAGATATAAGATATACATTTATTCCCGCGCGAGATGGATTCGCGTAAATTCAAATTTTTGCTACTTGAATACCTAGCTTTTCAGAAGTGTTTTAATTTCCCACGGGATATCCCCGGTCATTTCCCGGTGCACCCCTAATCGGAAAGATCGCGACAATCGACCTCGGACTTTCCCCGGAAACTAGTGCTTCGCTCCGCACCATTATAGGATATCACGTAGGTGTGTTCGAGGGTCGGTTAATCGAGAAAAATTCCGACTTTCGTACGAGAACGAAACGACTGTACACGACGCGTGAATGCCGTCTAGGAAGTCGTCAAGCTGGTTCCGAGAGAATATCTCGGCGACCTACGCTAGTTCCATATTTTTCTGAAAAGATCCGATACAAGAGATTTTCACGAATCATTTCTCGAGCACTATCCATTTATTAAGAAACCATTTTGCTCTATTATTGTTCTGTTGTTGAACGTTTAATTAATGAAATAATGAATTATTAAAATTGGGAAAATGAAAGATGGAACAAAATGTCACTCAGTCGCACATCATTGGTAAATGACTAATTACAGAATTTTGTCACATTCGTTTGAATTAATTTTTCGATGCAGTTTGCTGATTAATTGCGAAACAAAATTCCGTTAGTTAAATATATATCGCTAATCAACGCGTTCGTGACGTTCGTGGAGTAAAAATAGATTTGGTTAACACGGACGGGCTAATTTGGTAATGATACGACATAATATATAACATATACGTAAATTATGCACTTGTCAAGGAAGTTATCTTGGATCTTGTTTGTAAACAAAGAATCCCCTTCGCGAAACGATAATGCCGTAAAGGCGTTTTACTCGGCCCGTTTTAAATAAACTTCGAAATCGCGCATAAATAATTAATTATGTATACATATATATTACTTGACATGTTGAGGCTTAGATATTATCTTTTGTTCCAGTTCTAATCTTTCCATAAGCTGGTTTCGCGTTGAAATATGTAACAAGATTATGATTGATGTGGTACAATTATATTTTTTACAAAACAGAAATACCATATCGATAAGAAGGGAACAAGAGTTCATTTATAGATCATCACAAAGAAACTTGTTCTTGGCATTTTCCATTGTCAGAACCATGTCTATTAGGTCGGAATACAATCTGAATTTTGCATTTATTCTCACGTACGTCGAACACGTGCTTTTTTCGCTCAAGAATGAAATCTCTACTGAAATCTAACTTGTAAAAAAAAGAAAAATAATAAAATTTTTATTGACAGCTTTCTCCTAAATTTAAAATCGTCTAAATGTAAAGCTTCAATTAAAATTAAATCTCTGCATTAAAGTCGAAAACTGAAATCTAACTTGTGAAAAAAAAAGAAAAATAATAAAATTTCTATTGACAGCTTTTTGCTAAATTTAAATTCGTTTAAATATAAAGCTTCAATTAAAATTAAATCACATTAAAGCCGAACAGTTCTGAAAACACGAATTATTTGTCCTCATCACGCGCGCGCGCAATCCGAATGTGATCCTATCTAATCTTCATTCTATGTACTCGTACTTAGATTCAGTATCGTCGAAATTAGAGAGAGCTAACAATGAAGTGTCAAACATAAACAAACATCTTTTGCATATATAGATGCCCACGAGATACCCGCAAGAAATACGCGGTTACTCCTTACTTGCAGCAGCTGCAAGGGGAACGTCCAGACTTGTTGCAGACGCGGTTTCGGAGCAGCAGAGTCCGTTCAATGCGTTCGCAACTACTGCGTCGCGCGTTTGCAGCGTACGCTTGAAACCGGGATTAATTTCGATAAGATTTCTAATACGTGTCACGTTCTCTTCATGTCACAAGCACGGGAAATCGTATTTCACGCCACAATCTCCCGTATTTTTATTTTGAGATAAATCAGAGGATCATTTTCACATTGTATCAATGAAATTCAAGCTTATCATAATGATACCGAATTTTCGCACATGTATATCCTTCAGACATCAAACATGATAATGCATGTATCAAGTTTTGAAAATATTGCAGTGCATTATTTGTTCTCTCTTTGAGATACAAAACGGAGAATGGAAAATTTCGTGAATGTCAAGTGCCAAGTCGAAACTGTTTTAGTTACTATTGTAGTTAAAATTAAGTACATGAGTTATATATATATTTGATGCATATGTATATGTAATATACATGATATGCATATAAAATAAATGTGTGTCTGAGCACGTGTGTGTGTGTGTGTGTGTAAATATAAAAATATATAGCACTGTCATGCTTGCATTAAAGATTGAAAAGAATAAATTAACGATTTCGGTATAAAAAAGTCTGCCCTTGTGAATGTCACGATTCACTTGCAAAAGTTGCGAAAATCGCTTGCAATTATTCAATTAATTGCCAATTAAATCATTGTTATTGAATTAAATTGTTATTACGAGTTACTTATAGTTTTTATTTTATCAAATATATAAATGTTGTTTTGCTTTCAAATGAAATTTATAAAAATGTTATAATACAAGAATTATATTTTATGATGTCATAATACAGTAAAAAAGTTGTTGTAGTAATTAAACAAATTAAAGTTAGAAAAAATAAGAAGTGCGAAAGCGCTGTTCAAACTAATAAATGATAATTTTATCTATCAAGTGCAAGTTTAACTGATAAGATTGCTACAAGAATACTATTTTTAAACTTGTCTAAAAAGGGAGTCAAGTGAGAGGTAGAACAATAAAAGAAAAATCAAACTTCTTTCGTGTTTTACACTTTTCGCACATTGAGAATAAAAGTCTGTGTTTAAATAAAAAGAACATGCGACAAAGCTTTCTTCAACTAATTATTAAACTTAAATTAATAATTGGTAGTAAGTGCACATTTGCGAATTTAAAGTTCACGGTCGAATCGATCTATTTCGCGAGAGAGGCCTGAGGATTTAACCGCCCATGCGTACAATGTCGGCGAACCGACAGAAAATTGAGTGTAACATGTTACTTACTAGTTTCTCGCAGTAACGACAGGCTCCTCAGACGCGACGAGGAGCGGATTTAAATAACTCTCACGGGCTCGCCGCTCCGCTTTCTCGACGACACCGACGACGTCTTCCTTCCTTCCTTCTTCACGCGGTATCCTCTTAATTGCTCCGCGAAACTTCGGGATCAAATTGTCAATTACAGTTGCGTTTCCAGGAGAGATAATTTCTCTCTCGTAATACGATTGTACGTGACATTAGTTGGGTACTATCACGAATTGAGAATCCATTATGCACGGGGTATTATATGATAAACAGAGGTGTCCTTGTAAAAAAAAAACGCCGATCGCGTTCGGAGGACCGGCGGGGAACGGCCGGACAGTTCTTTCCTCCTCACGTGATAATGACCGCTGTGCAGCGCATCGCTCGCGTGTCTATCACCGACTCCGACGCGCACCACCGACAGCGGCAGTCTTATCTCACCGTCGCTGTACCACGACAATCGGACGTTCCTCGAACGAGTCGCGAGATCCGCGATATCATATGCGGATGAAAGGGGAAAGGACAGGGAAAGAGAAAAGAGAGAGAGAAAGAGAGAAAGAAAGAGGGGGAGAGAGAGAGAGAGAAAGAGAGAAAGAAAGAGGAGGAGAGAGAGAGAGAAAAATATGTCTCTCGGCTCGGCCGGCGCGCCGATGATCGCGCGCGGTACCCGGGTACCGTTCCACGTTACACCACGTTCGACACGCGTTTGAACGCGGCCGCGAACCGCGAACCGGCCGGCGCGGCGGCGAGCGTCGCGCCTGCGCGCCCGTCCGCGCTTCGCGTGACGTTCACGTGATCGCGGCGCGTGCACGAATTGGAGCCGCGCGGGTGCCGCGTGCTCCCCGTGCGCATTCCTGCCCTGCAGCCGCCTTGACTACTTGTCGGGACCCACGAGAGAGAATCGCTCGATCGTCCGATCGGCCGATTCTCTCTCGTGTCGCGTCGCCGTGGTCCTTCGCCTCCGCGCGACGCGGGGAGGGGGGGGGACGCGCGATCCCGACGCGCCGCGCCACGCCGCGCCGCGTCGGCTTGCGTGACTTTTTTTTTTTTAAAGGGAAAAGAATTACTCCAATCTCTATGTTTGCCGCGGGCCTTCCCTCTCTCCCCTCCGCCCACCTTCTTCTCCCGTCGCCCCGGCAGTGTCAGACGCGGTGCACGTGCTCGCTGCAACTTGGCGCCGGAGCGGCCGGAGTCGACCTACTCGAGAGCCCGCACGTGTAACTTAGGCCGGCGCCTAAGATACACGGCCGAAGTTCCCCTCGACGTGCTTCCGCGGAACTTACCGTGCAGCGCGCGATGCGAGAGAGTATAGTGCTTGCATGCGTACCTACGCATACATTAATAATGCGCTCGGTACAAAGTAGCATGCGTGGCGTGATAAAACAGGTGTCGCTGACGCACCGGACTGAGCTGGATACGATGACTGGCGCGTTTATGTATTTTTAGCGTTAAACAGCCGAGCCGATTATCAGATGCAATAGTCATTTTTTTGTTCGTCTCTCTCTTTCTCTTTTTACAACATTATCGAAATTTCGCGAAAATGACAATATTAATATTTGCGTTTCGATTTTTTTTTTTAAACGGTTTCGCGGTGCGCATGCCGCTCCGCCTTCGCGACACACAATGCTTTGCAATTATAGCAGAGAAGTCGCATAAGCGATAATGAGTAAACAAGCCGCGCTGAAAATAATATTACAATCTGCAACGTCGGTTTTTTTTTCTCTCCTTTCGCATTTTTTCCGCCTCCAGTGGGACGCGGAGATAAACGAGTAAAAAAGATATATCTCGCGAGAGAAGATTAAAGTGGTCACTTGATGCCATTGATCAAAATGTGTCGATTCATCGAACGATATACTATATGCGCGACACGTGCACGCGGGTCACATTAACACAATTTCTAAAACATCCGACGCGTGTAATTTTCCGTGTGTGCTCTCGAGGAAGATACACACGAACGGAAGCGTGTGACGGTCGCCGCAATTTAATTTTTGTGAATTCCCGTCTGAGACGACATACATATGTACTTATGTATATCAGCCGAGACTTGTTTTTGCTCCGAGCGATATCCTCGATATCGTTGAAAAAATGCGAAACGATACCCTTTTACAGTTTAGTGCTTAGCGTTGCGCTAATCGTGCGAAAAAATGCGTACGACTTTCCGTAAGGACACCTCCTCGCTCGTAATCAAAGAAGAAAAAAAGATATTCGCAGCTGTTGCACGCCGAAAGCACGTGTCGCGCCGCCGCGATCGGATATTCTTATGCAAATTGTTCCCGACGTGACACGCTCAGACGTATTACGTGGTGCGTGGTACGTGTTGCATCGATTATAAATTATAATAACGCATATTCATTAACAGCAAAGTGCATTCCGCGACTGGCTAATCCCTCCTACATCAACTTTATTTTATCATGAAAAAATTCTAAGAATAAAATTAATTTATTAAAAAAAAAAAGGGACTTTGTGCGACGTGAAGTGTCCCCCATGCTTTCATTCATTTGTAAGAGATATTTTGATTTATAGATGCTTAGGAACTGATAACGCAAAAAAAATGGAGTAATTTAACGAGTAAATGATAAGCACGAGCGTTGGTATCTTTTCTGTTCCACGCGCGAACGTATACCATAAATGTGCATCGCCTGTGTGCACGCGCGCTTTAATAATTTATCTGCTGTATAACGGAGCGTATAATGTAATCGGATTTGTCGTTACATCAATGCATATTAGCGATTAAAATCGTTGGTATATTCTCACAGCGTTTGCGCACGTATACCTCTATGTATAAATTGTGAAATCGAAAAATTTCCGCGAATGATGCAACATAATATGAGCGACGGCTTGTAACAAGTATATGGACGACTTAAAGCGTGAAGTCGTGATGTTGTGACTCCGTGGGTTATAAAAAATCCACACACTGAAAAAGAAGTAGACAGACAGACAGACAGCCGGGGAATACGCGCGCAAAGACATGAACTTGAGGATTAAATATAATACTGTTTACGGAATTGCTTTTATAAATCCTACATTGCGATACACGCGCGGTTAGAGTCACTTGTGTTTTAACGAGATCCATTGGAAAATTGCGTGCCGGCAAGCATCGGCCTTCTGATCGTACGGTCCGCGAGCTAAAACGAGATTTTCACAATTGGCGCAAATATCGGCGTTGTAGGCCCGAGTTCTCGAGCAAGCGAAGACAAATAATTTAAAATGCGGAGGAAAAGGAGGATGTGTGTTTCTTTCGCGTGTATTACCTCTACGTTCTAGCAAGGGGAAGAAACAAAAAGAAAAAAAAAGAGAGAAGACAACTCACGTATCAACAATTAAAGAAGATCATTGTTCATTTTTTTTATAAGTCTCTCGTTCTCTTACAATTAGAACACAGTGGTAATATGTATGCACTTCAGTATTACTCCGACTACGCCGTGTACCTGCCTTACATGAAAATATTGTAATCAGCTTTAGAGCAGATACAACAGCGCGGAGAAGTCATTGGCTGCTAGTCCATGTCTAGCGCGGTCACAGACAATCGGTAGCACTTGGCTTAAAGTGAACATCCTAAATAAAAACACAGAAAAAAAAGATCACCATCACCGAGAATAAGTGTTAAGACTATAGCAATTGTGATTGTAAATGGTGTTCATTTTCCGCTATCTACACACAGTCGTAGTATTCTTATATATAATTTGCAAATATATGTATAATATATATAATATTTTATATATATTACATTATGTATATTATATATATAATATATAATATACATAATATATATAATACATATAATATATATATTTGCATAGTTTTTTCTTTTTATAACTATGACGAAATAATTTTAAAAGTGTCACGAACGAGGACGCGCTAAAGACGGCGTTTTTAATGAGATCAGAAAAGTGTCTTCGATATCTTCCGTTCGCTTAGAAACAAAGTTATCCTTCGAACGGCATTACGTATTCCGAAATCAAATTAATTCAACTATACATTTAGTACTTCATTCATAAATAATTCAATCACTGTCATAATAGTTTGCAGCTATGTGTCACTTAGTGTCGAGAATACATACAAATTTCTTTTTTCACTAGCGATTCGTCAACATCTCCCGAATATCTTCCTTTCCCGAAAACAGATAGACATTAATAAAATAGCTATTATATCATCTTGGTAAAAAAAGACTATACAGTGTTTGAAAGCTATCGAATTATAGGAACCCCATTGATTATGTTTACGAACTATAAGGGAGTAGGTAATTAAATTATTTACATATTGTAATACCGAAGTTACAAGCTTATACACATTGCAAGTAAAGTCCGAAATGCAAAAGATCTTTATTTGCATCAATAATTAAATAAAAAAAAAACTTCGTGTACCACATGAAAAGTAATGCGTATAATACAAATGTACTTCTCTCAGCAGAGTTACGGTTATCAAGATGCAACCATAAAATCATTCATAATGTAGAAAAATATAATAATTGTAAAATATATTATTCCGTATTAGAAAAAAAAAACATTTACGTTTGTACATATAAATATATATATTTCATCACATTGCAGACTTTACCTATAATGTACATATGAAATAGATAAATTTAATTTATACAAGCTACTACTATATGTTCGTGAGAGACGGTGAGTAAATTACATCCTTCCTTCGATGATTTTGTATAACTTTCAAGATCGAAATTTGCTTTCGCCTTTACCTCTTTTCAAATTGAAGCATGTATTAATCTTTTTCATACGTATACAAATGTATACGAGCGTTAATTGTAACTTCCTTTAATACTGACTAATCCTAGCAACACGCTCTAGTCGACATATCAAATTTGATGTAAGAGACGCACACTGTTTTTTGTATTAATATATACATCACAATTAATATACATCTCTTTCCATCATCTGACGGAATTAGATTGCTCTCGAATATCGGATTTAAATGCTAGAAATAAGCTATTACAATGGTCATTTTCCTTTTCAGTAAGACTGGATATTATTTTGGAATAAAATATTCTGCATATTTCGATCACACATGACACGCACACATACACACCGTTACTTTCGCAAATTCTCTTTTAGTCAGTTAAAAATGGAAGAACTGATGTTATCTAGACGAATCTCGAAACAGTTTTCAATTTCTATGTCCGCGACAATGCGCCGCATGCCCTCGGCCTCTGACAGCAGCAGAGGCTGCGTAATCGCGCCGCGGGGCCCGGCTCTTCCGATCACCGTTCCTCAACGCCGTCGCTGCCGCCGCTTTCCTGCTGTGGCCTCGCGATTTGGTACGTGATGAGATACTCCGGATATGCCTGCTCGCCCCTGTAGACAACGTATTCGGGGAACACCAGACCGCCCTGCGACGGCCTGCCCATTACGCTATGATGACCGGGCGGGGCATGTGCCATTTTCATTGCCGAAAATTGTAGAAACGACTTGCCGAGCGTAACTCTACAGAGCAGTAAGTGTCTAAAAAAAAAAAAAATTGTAAACAGAAATGTTTTGAAAATAGCAGAGAATAAGTTAATACTTTTAGAAATGAAGAAAGGGGAATAAAAAGGGAATAGAGAAGCGCGATCGATAAATTTAATGTATATATTAATGGTGAAAGCTATCGATAAATTTTTAATCTTTTAGAAACGTCTTGGAGAAAGTCTTTACTTCTTATGAATATTTAATTTCCTTCCGCCTACCTGTGGCAAATGTAACAGCTTCGGTCTTTATGCGCGGGGCATCCGGTACCGCCGCATATACCGTACACGTATTGATTGCTCTTGCTGCTGTGCTCCGCGAAATATATGCCGGCGCCGAACATTCCGCCGATGTACGCGTGCCGCTCGTCGAAGCCCTTCTGAACAATGGCATTGATAAACGGACTGCCGTGGAACAACATTCTCTCGTTCGCCTGTGACACCGTCGAACTCGGAGTGCCCCTTGGTCCGGTACTAGGAGAAGCGGGTGCGGCAGCACCGACTTCTTCGGCTACTTCTTGCCTTCTGTGAGCATAGCGCTCCCACAACTTGCGATTCTGAACCTTTTGTATCTGCATAAAACATTTTCAATTTTCAAAACTGTCGATAAAAGTAAATACCGAGTTTTATGTGTTACTTCTGATAAATGTTAAATATTACGTACTCTAACTATATTGTATCGAGAGAAGATACCACCAGAATGACCGTTATCCCTATGTTGCCTAATGGTACTTTGCATCTCCTCTTCGACAGCTAAAAATTCTTTGTCTTCCGCTAATAAGTCTACTAATAACGTCCCCGGATTAATGGAGGGCTGCCAGAGCGAGCCCGCCGCTGTATTCAGCAGCTTATCCATGCCTTTGATTAACTTGTGTCTATAGCCGTAAGCCGACACTCCGACTTGCTTCAAATCCTCGTGACCCATTTCCGCCAATATGTCCAAAGTGATTTGCTCGCGTTCGAACAGCTCGAGCAGATGCTCCAAACCGAGGCTCTGCAGGAAACCAGCGACGGTCGTGATGGTACCGTTGTGTTCTTTACATAAATCTTTGGACTCTTTCTCGGAGCACGGCTCGCTCGATGGCATTGGACTCAGGCACGACGTCGGGCGAGCCAGTGGCACGCATAGAGTCATGGCTGCGCCAGATGGCATAATAACTGTTTCTTGAGTGAGGGGCGGCGGCGGTGTAACAGGAACTAGAAAAAAGAAAGAGAATAATAATAAGTGTATTAATATTGTATGTCATCTGTGTTCATATCTGCAGTCCATATATATATTTTCATGTGTTTTAAATCTGTAGTCTATATTCAGGGTTGGGAAGTAACTCATTTCTTGTAACGAAGTTACAGTTACTTTTTTTCAATAACTGTAACTTAATTTCGTTACTCTACTTTCTTTCCATGTGTAACTTAACTTAGTTAGATTTTTTAAGTAACTAGTAACTAATTTAATAGTTATTTTTACAGTTACTTTATATATGTCAAATCGTCACTTTCATGGATCAAAATTATGCAACATTTTTGCTCAATCACCTAATCGTAATGTTGATTGTAATTATGCGAAATATTTAAATGCTCATATTTAAATACGCGCATTACTTTTCTTTTTTAAATAAAATTATATAATATGTAAATGTAAACCAATCCTTTTTTTTTAAATAATGCTAATGCTGTTTTATTAAAAGTAACTGAAAAGTAACGATTCGTTACTTTTTGAGTAACTGTAACTGTAACATGTTACTTTTCAAAATCGGTAACTTGTAATGGTAACTAGTTACTTTTCGAGAGACAAAAACTGTAACTAGTTACTTTTACAAAGTAACTTTCCCAACTCTGTTTATATTTTAATTAAATTAGACAGAAAGTTTCAAAATGTTTGTAAGGTAAATGTACCAGTGACCGAACATGTATCTATATCTGAACACGTACGTACAAAATTTATTAATCTCAAATGCTTTTTCTATTATAATATCAAAATTTAATTGTAAAAATATTTAAAGATTACAGTTAATATTATAATATTATGAAAAAAGCACTTAAAAATAGTTTTTTGTGTACCGATATAGATACATGTTCAGTCACTGGTACGTTTACTTTAATTGGAAACAATTCTTACCGGATACGATACTAGGTGGTCTACTGTTAATAGTATTGCCGGCGCTGCTCATGTTGCCCGACGGCACGGATGGAACGATTTGCTGCGAAGCCATAGCATCTTGCAGTAAACATCTCACGTCGTCCGCGCTGGCCAAATCCACCGGCGTCTGTCCTTCCTGATTTTTCAAAAAAGGATCGGCGCCGTGAGCGAGCAGAAGGGCGCACAGCTGCGTCCGACCCTTCTGCGCGGCCTCATGAAGCGGCGTGAATCCCCACTTGTCGGTCGCATTTACCACAGTGTTGTATTTAATGAGCAAGGCCGCGATGTCCAAGTGACCGTAACTCGACGCGTTATGCAGAGGGATAAGGCCGCCTTTATCTTGCGCGTTTACGTCGGCTCCACGTTCGAGCAAGAATTCAGCCACTTCCAGGTTATTGTAGCCCGCTGCGTTAAGAAAAGAACAAAGTCTGTGATGTGAATGTACAAAATCTCTCTATTTTGATTTCTAAAAGCTTGAATTAAAATCACAGCGTAACACATTTTACAAATCTATGGCAAAACAAAACGAAAAAAAAAAGAGAGAATATAAGGAAGCTATTTAAATCTTTAAAAATAGAAAGGTGAGATTATTGATTCTTATGCGTATTCAGAAGTGATGCATTACCGGCTAAATGTAACGGAGTACTATTGCGCCCTTGTGCGTCCCGGCAATTAATGTTGTCTTGCGTGACCAGTCTCTGAACTCTGGCCAAATTGCCCTTCTTCGCCGCGTCCAAAAGTGCGCTATTTCCACGCAGGAGATCCGCCACATCCTGATCACCGTCTCTCACCAAGTCCAATGGCGTCGCGCCGTCTCTGTTCTTTTTGGTGGCATCCGCCCCGTGTCTCAGCAGTAATCGGACTATCTCATATTTGCCCTTGGCGGCGGCTTCATGGAGCGGCGTGAATTTCCATAGATCGGCAACATTCACGGACGCCCCGTGTTTCACTAGTAATTCCGTAACCTCGTAGTGGCCGTAAGAGCAAGCGTTGTGGAGAGGAACCAATCCACTGTATAAAAATAAATATAATATTCAAAATTATTTAAAGTATTTTAAATTGCGCATAAAAATGAATACTGAACTATAGAATATCTTAAAAAAAAAAAAAACAACTAATACTATGTAAATATTAATAATTAAATCAACGAATAATTTAGATTCTGTTCTCGTGTTCCGTCGCATTAATATTGAATTAATTACCCTTTGTCTTTGGCATGCACATCTGCGCCGTGTGCTAATAGGTACTCTACAACCGGCACTCTATTGAAACCCGCTGCAAAATGCAGCGGGGTCGAGTGCCTTCCGTCCAAATCGCGGCAATTCACAGCATGTGGATTGGCCTGCAAGATTCTCTCTACCGCAGAAAGATCGCCCGACTTGCTCGCCTCCAAGAGCTGGGCCTCCACATCGTCGGTCCCATTCGGCGGATCTACGCGTAATGAAACATGAAGAGAAAAATGTTCCCCCAAAGAAATAAATTGCGAAATCAGATCGAGTGCGCCTCACCTTGCAATATTTTCAATACGTTCTCGGCGGAAATTTGTGCCGCGGTGTATCCCTGAAGGGACACTATCGAAGGGTCGATGTTGTACGACAAGAGTATTCTGCAAGCTTGTACGTTATCCTCTCTAGCGCACCTAGTAAGGAAATAATTAATTGACGTATTATGAACAAACTGTCAAAACTAGCTCGCTCATTTTTCTTTCCCGCGACGGCGAGATCGAGACGAGTGGCTTTCCAGAACAAAGATACCTGTGCAGCGCGGTCTGCCCCAAGCCGTCGAGCGCGTTGACCTTCGCATTATGCCGCAGCAGTATGTCCATCGCGTCGTAATGCGAATGATCGGTCGCCACGTGAAGCGGCGTGAGGAAGTCTTTATTCTTCTCGTTCATGGCAGCGTTCTTTCGTATCAAGGCCTCGATAACTTGCTTCCGCTTCGGGTACGGTGACGCCACTGCGCAATGCATCGGTGTGTCGCCGGTGTAGGGATGCTTGAAGTTAACGATCTCTTGCGACAGATACTTTTTAAGCTTAGCAAGATCTGCCTGCCTGCAGGCGTCCAATAGACAGTGACCCTTGTATTCATCTGTAAGGTGAGCACATCGGACATCGATTGAGTGAAGTATGTATGACAATTAAATATCTACGAATCGAATGAGAGGAAGGTACGATAGATCCGCTCGGAACGCTTACACGCTAGTCTTTCTTGCAATTCGAGGGTCGGTGCCACGTCGATGGCGCTCTTACTATGGCAGTTTAATTGCGTCGGGTCCGCGCCTTCGCTCAACAGCAAGGAACAGACCTCCGCTCTGGACTTACTCGCGGCCTCGTGCAACGGAGTGAATGTCCAGAGGTCACTGGCATTAACGGCGGCACCGTGCTTCAGAAGCGCCTCGGTTACCTCAAAGTGGCCGTACGAACAAGCGTTATGAAGTGGCACGAGACCTCTGTAAATAAGTCGATTAGGATTTCAATGGATCTCGATTGCTTAAATGACAAGAGTCACACTAAAAATGGAAATAAAAATCAAATACTATATAATGAAGAAATTTGAATAGACTAAAGAAGCGCGATCTCCTTTACTTTCTTATTACATTAGATATATATATTAATTTATAAGCTAGATGCTTGCATACACTAACCCCTTATCCTTGGCATGCACATCTGCGCCATTCTGAAGAAGAATCTGTACAACCCTGGATCTATTGTATCCAGCCGCCAAATGTAAAGGCGTAGATCTTCTTCCGTCACTGGCGTGACAATTGACATTAAGAGGATTTAGCAACTGCAACAATCGTTCCTCATTTCCCGATCTAGCCGCCTCTAAGAGCTCATCTTTCCTATACTCTCCCGTTAGTACCGGTTTTGTAGAGATATCCGCTACTTCTAACGCAGTCTTTCCTTCTGTATTCCTAATGTTTACATCTGCTCCGTGCTGTAGCAGAGTAATACATACGTCTATTTTACCCTGTCGAGTACAAATGAAGATGAAAAAGTTAGACACCATTTCCATCTTCAGCCCTTAGTTATTGATGAAAGTCATGTAAGTGCCACAAAATAAGCACCTTGATCGCCGCCTCGTGCAGAGGCGTGAAGTTCCAATTGTCTCTCGTATTCGGACTCGCTCCTGCCTCCAACAGTAATCTCACAACGTCGCAGTGCCCAAAGGAACATGCGTTGTGTAGTGGATGTAGACCACCGTCGTCGCGCGCTTGGATCGACGCGCCGGCAGACAGAAGGAATTCTACAACGTCCTTTCTACCATATCCTGTGAGAAATGTATTTGAATGTTATCTAATACACATTTAATATCTTTATAATAGCCTCTAAAGATACACATAATTGCATATACAAAAAAAAAACTAGTAAAGAGAATACATAGTGATGAGAATAATGAAAAATGATTCATGCATATTTATGAGCAATCATCTTGCATACATAATCACACCTGTCAGTTTTATTAAATTCTAATGACATGTAGATTCCTACTTTTAAAAAGTTATGAGAGTTCCTAAGGATATATTTTTTTGCTATACAAACATGTTGATTTAAACTATATGGAGCATTAATGCAATCATTTTTGTTAAGATTTGAATTACTTATTGAATATAATTATATATCAAGTTTGCAAACTTTATTTCTCAACAGCTATACATTTACAATAATCCGAAAAGTATTGTAATACAAAATGCTAACTTGAGAAAGGAAATAAATATATTGGTGTTCACTGTTCGTAAATGGAGTTCTTACTCGTCGAAAATCTGGAGAAAAGAATTCTCTCCAATAACCTATCTAAAATTTACTTCTTTACTCTCTTCTATTCTCGCTAAAAAAATTTCTACACAGACACATTCATCCAAGATTCTCCCAAGCGCGCGTCTCCCAACGACAATCATGTGTCGACAACGGGGAAGTCGTCGCACACGATTACAGCTTGACAGCTCTCCACTTTGACAAGCCGCGATCAGCTGAACGTAACTCGCTGAGCTCATTAACCTCCCTCGGCCAGCGTACACGTGTTTCGCGAGGACTCCGAAGCAAACCGAGAGGAAGGTGCGATCAAGGATGAGGTGGAGCGGAGACACCAGGTCCCCCCACCCCTGGATCTCGCGGATCACCCGAACCCGACTCACCAGCTGCGAAGTGCAGGGGGGTGACTTGCGTCCGGCAGTGTCGCGGGCGTTGACCGTCTTCGGGTTGACCAACGCCTTCACCTTGGCGAGATCGCCGGTCTTGCAGGCCTCGAAGAGTTCACGCAGCGGATCGCCGCCGCCGCAGCCTCCACCGCCGCCGCCGCCACCGCCGCTGCCGCTGCCGCCGCCGCCGCCGCCCGATCCCGGCAGCGAGTCCGCCGCATTCGACAGCGTCGATCTGCGTCCTGCCATCTCTCTTCACACCGCCATTTTCACGCTGTCGCGCCGTCCGAAGACGACAGGCACCGCGACGCAGTTGCGACGGACGGGCAGGCACATTTTCTCTCTCTTTCACCACGCCAAGCGGACGTCCGGCTGTCTGTAACGCACGCCACGAACGGAGCCACGGACGGACGGGGCGAAAGGATAGACGGTAGACGGGGACCGACCGACGGATAGACACGCGGGCGCGGGCGGGCGGGCGGGCGGGCCGCGAACGGATGGGTTGCTAGGGAAGCTGCTATTGGCCCCCGGCCCGCAGCGACGTTCCGCGTTTCCGCGACGTAACCACCACCACAGCCTGCCGACGAGAGGTGTCGGAGCACTCCGGAGCTATATAGCTGATTCGCGACCATTCGCGACCGTAAGCAAAGGCCTCGTCGCGATTGTCAGGTGGAGCCAGATGACGGCTGCAGAGCGTCGACGTTGCCGACCGATAAACTCTTCTCAGGTTCGCTTTCCCATCGTCGGTATTGAGACATTGAGTATAATTTTGTCCTGTTAACGTTGGCGCTACGTGACGATACCGTTGGCCATCCTGCCCGCAGTCCTGTCACTGATCTCTTCTTGTTGTTAGTTTGAAATTTTCGCAACGACGAGCCCGCCAGTCCGCTCGAGTGCATACGAGTGTCGATGATCGGGTCACAGGTGCGCTTTCGTCATTTTCGCCAAACGCGCTACTCGGGAAAGTTGTCGCGCGATTGTTACGCGCGGAATTGTTACGCGTCGCGTTGCTCCGATTCGGCGTCGTCCGGAGATATCCGGTACGCGAGGCATTCGAGGACGCGAACGGGAACTCGCAGGGGACAATGGAGACCATGGAGTCCGGCGACGAGGATATGTTCGCTATCAGCGACGAGGATACGCCGTCGCCGGCGCGGATCGCGCCGGTGAACCCCGTCGAGGAGCACCTGCTGAAGCTGCTCGCCAACGTCGAGGGTAGGATCGACGTCGCGACGAACGAGATCGCCGAGACGAAGGCGACCAATGCGCGCATTTTGAACGCTCTGGAACGGCACGCGCTTCACGGGAAGGACGCGAACTCGGATTCGGATAGCGAGGTGATCGAGCGATGTTATATTCGATAATTGACATTTACGCTTTTTTAATTTTAACCCTTTGTGCTCTCGAGCTGGTCTCGACATTACGCTTTAATGCAGCAGTCTTTCAGCAGCAAAGCTGCCATCCCTGATTTTTGATGCATTGTTACAATATCGGCAAACTGTTACATTTTCGGAATGTCCATAAATTTCTATGATAAATATTCTTTTGATTTTTTTTAGTCCCGCCGATTGAATTGAAAATGAAAAGCTTAATCTTTGTGAGAAATAATTTAAGTCCTTATAAAAAAAACAAATAGTAATTCTCCTGTTTTGTACGTCTTTCTTCAAATAAAAGAATAAGAGACTAATTTTATATTTATGTTATTAAATCCTCAAATTTTTTTTTGTCTTTATTTCTGCGAGAGCATTAGAGGATTAATTTTACTGCATTCAATGTATATTAGTATCACAATTAATTGTTTGTGTTAACTGGCGATATGGAATATCTAATTATAATATTACAGTTTATTTTATATATACAGATGTACACTGCCGATGGAGTACCTGTATGCACATCTGATTTAAAAAAGCAGCAACGTAAAAGGAATAATTGCACAGAGAAAATTTTAGAGCTGACCTCGCAGTGGCAATGTGTTCTTCAGGATAAATGGATTATTGGAGCAGAATTGCACAACAGATCCTGCTGGTGAGTTTTTTGTTAGTTGTCACATTTGGTCTAATCTGGCCATATAATGAAAGCGAAGAGAGAAGTAGGAAAGATATCGAACTAGAATAAATATGGGACAATATATAATAAATAATGGAATGTATATTTATATATGTATAGCTGCAGAAAAATGTAGGAGGGATCGATAAAGATTGTACACATAGAATGTCGTACAAATGTTTGTTTATTCAACAATGTGTTTTATTTTACGAGTATAGAAATTCGTAACGTTTATTCGAGACACTTTTACGTCATTCGAATTCAATCAATTTGAGTGATTTGGCGATCACGCAGACAAATATTTCACTTGGGACACAAAACTTTAAATGTCCAATTATATATCAATCGAAATTTCTACTGTAGCGAAAACGCAAATATACTGCTGATTCAGTATCGTTGCTCGGAAATATATATATGTATATACTCGGTTTTATTATTCCTCGGAATAACGCAACTCTCTACAAAAATGTTTGCATCTTAAAGTGATGTGATAAGTTAGTTTCCCTTAATATTTTTTGCACCATGTTTCCTTGAGGCAGTACTATTACCATCGTTATAGTGGGTACTACGTTTATGCTTACAAAGATTATTGTGCAGTTGTCAGGACAACTCCCGGTGGCATAATTAGATACTCTTATTGCTTTACTGCAAAACTGAGGCTATCACAAATTCTGTTCAAATCACGCGTGTGTCACGTACTAAAATTCTTTCAATCTAGCCTTTTCTTAAGTCGATCTTATTGCACATTTCTATTTTAAAGGCTTCAGCAACTTTTATTTATTAGCAGAATTCTAACTCAATCTAAATCGTTATTAAAACGGAAGATAATTGAGAAAGTTGAAAATTTTGAATGATCAAATACCGATGATGCTTTCTCCAAGCTATAAATTTGTATAAATTTTAGTTTATTTTAACAATTTAAGTAAGTACGCAAGCACAACTATATACGTTCAAATTGCATGTTCGCAAAGTTTCATTGTGTTCTATCTTCGATTATACTTCAGTATAACAATTCGATAAACTTTAACGCACTATCAAAATGTTCAATATGTGACAACACAGTTTATATGTAAATTATAAAACCAGAACGTGTATCCCTCCATTCCTTTTTATAGTCCCGTATAAGAAATGCATCGAGCACTGTGTACAGTCGTGGACAGATCGGTTGCAACTTTTTTTATAGGTTTTTAATATATATTACATAATATATATTTTATAGGTAACTAATATTTTGCAAATGCGAACCACGATGTACTATCTTTAGTCTAGAGACAGTATAACACCAATCGTGGTTCGCATTTGCAAAATATTAGTGCGTTTTGAAACCTATAGAAAAAAAGTGTCGCAACCGATCTGTCAACGACTGTGCATATATCGAGTAACATAGTCGATTTTTATAATATTTTAGATAATACCATTTTAAGTACAGTCTTAAGATGTTATAAGCCAATCACAGAGCTGTATTAGCATCTTAAGACATTAGTAGATTTTGAAATAATAGTCGACTATGAATACCGGCCATACTTCCTACTTCTCCAAATTCATTTAAGCGCTATCTACGATTTCGTTGTGTGTCGTATATGCCTCATCTTCTATTTCACCTCATCGAAATGCCGAGATTCATTTTTTGCACGTTAATGTGGTGATTTCGTCTCTACCAAATGCTAAATATTCATCTGGCGAGTAATCGAACAGTACGAAGTCGTACCTGCGAATCATAAAAATAATTTTATATTTTACAGTGCTGTAAGTAATTATTCATACACTTTCGCGTCTTATATCATACGCGACGTATGTAAATTCCACGTTTCTGCAAACATTACCTGAACATCTCGTAGAGCTCCTCGATCTGCGTCTTGGATAATTGCGTAAAATAATTTTTTATGACATCTTTCGTTTGGACGCCCTTAGTAGGATTTTTCCATTCGGGTTTGATGATGTGTCCCACATGAGCTTGCTTTATAAGATAGTCTTGATCGTCCTTTAACAAGAAAGAGATATAGTTTTAAGAGAATTCAGCCAAAGACACATTCTCTCGATTCAGCAAAAAACACAATCAATCTCGTTTAATTTTTACAAATTAGATATTTAATAATATAAACACAATTCAAAAATTGCTCGTTAGCTCTTATGATAGTCAAGGAAGCCGACGTCTAAATTTACTTACATGCAGCGTCTCGAATTTAGCTATCACGTCGAATCGTACTTGGCAGGGTGTGCAGAAGTTCACAACTGGTGTCCAATGCATGTCGAGATCGTTACCCGCCCTCCACTGGCATAACAGCCATCGCACGAATTCCTCGAAGAGCGGGTATCTCGGCCCTTGTCTTGTATTCGTCTTCGAATCCTATATTTTACCAAAGTTCTATCTTAAAATCCTTTGCTCGACATTAGTGATTTTATCAATCAAATTTATCAATATGAACGTGAATTTGCACAATATTGAATATTAAGAAGAGTTGATTCCAAATTTTTCAATAAATTCTAAGTATTTTTTGTGTGTGAAGTTAGCACCTCAACAATAAAATTCCATAGTTCTGATTAAAGTTCCCGCTTAATTTTGAAGAGACGAGAATTCCTGTATAGTTTATAACAAGAGTTCTGCTTACTAACAATTTTTAATTAAAATTAAAATTTTGGGGTGCTAACTTCTTATCAAAATTCATGATCAAATACTTCTGAGTGGCTTGTTATAAACTATAGGGAACTCTTCGTCTCTTCAAAAATGAAGTGAAAACTGTAATCAGAACTATAGAATTTTAGTGTTGGGTGCTAACTTCACACACGCGTATTTTTTTTTTTAATTTAATCCGCGTCTTTCTATATTTTTATTTTTATCGTTTGTAAAAATCGTCGGAAGACATTACCCTTGCCCTGTAATGCCACACTATATGTGCACCGAGGTTGCTGTGAAACGTGTGCGGCAGACTGTGCTCCAATTTGTCTCGATAGGCGCTGAGCAATCTTTCGAAAGGATGCCGCACTATCAAAAAACTGATGCTGTCGTTTAGATATTTAGCTAGCTCTTCCGCGCTGTGCCTGGGATACCTCTGTCTGGCCAGCGAGACTGGCACTGCTTTGGAGGCTTTCAGAAATTGCGGGCTGTATCTGCAAAGTCGATTAAGCGCAATAACGATTATTCATCCGTGATTAATCATATCGTTCGTTATTAGCAATTATACAACCAGCCCCGTCGTTCAATAACTCGGTTAATGCTTTAGCGAATTGACGATAAGAGCAGAAGAAACAGAGAACTCTTTACACGAGTTCGGGGATAATTAAAAAATAATTAAGTATTTATTTTTAATTAATTATCTTTTTACGATCGTATCTCGCAATTTGCAATTTGCAGCGATAAATGAATTACGCGGTATACTTTTATCCCCGTCGTGTTCGTTTTCATCGTTTTCGCCGGGAAACTTTAGTTACATTAAACGACTTACCCCGCAAGTAAATTAAAGTTATACATCCACGACGTAGACGCCGCTTTGAAAACGTTGCACCATATAAGATGGTATTCTCTATTTACAAGAAATTCCCAGGCGTTCGGCCTGTGAAGTGAGTCGTTGCCAGGACGATCGAGCCCCTCCTCGGTGCATTTTTCCGCCAGGAATTTTCGCCTGGCCGTTAGACGTTGTTCGGTTTCCGCCGTCGTAATCTGCTCCAATATTTTCTCCTCCGGCGTCAGGTTCGCGTCCTGCCGAAATACGTATAAAGCTCCTCAATTTGCGAGACTTACAATTAGACTGATGCGAAAGGACGTAATCGATATCCTATATTACGTAGCAACGCTGGCTCTACTGCTCCGTTTAACGATGTCACCTCGTTATCGCGCCATTAATTAGAATTATAGGAGTGTCAAGAAATGTTACTACTGTCATTTACCGTTAACTTGACCTAAATTAATAGTTAGTGGGCGGTTAATGTATTAGAGACTACTGCGATGAACTATAAAATGAGCCTGGTGCTATACTGAATTATGAATTGGACCCTGACGCGAGGCACTAACGTTATGATATATGACGTATCATGTAAGAAACGAGTAAGGGTCGACGAGTATGGCGCTCGATTGTTTCGCGTAATCTTTGTAATGCTTTCACAGTAATACAACGCTTTTTACGTGACAATTTAATTATTATTACTCCGCCGGCTATTATTCTATTATCATTTACAGCGAGTAACCTCGTTTACGCGTAGGTACAAGGTTATTACATTATCCGCTCAATGGAAATTGAAAGGAAAAAAAAAAAAAAAAGATTTGTTTGACATGGTAACGCGTCGAATAGAATTACGAATGAATATGATCCTCTCGCCATCCGATGTATAGAACAGCGCTCGATTACGACGCAGATAATTATGCGGTAATGAGAATACAGGTGATCACGCGATAATGAGCGATAACTATGGCTTGAATCCCGCCTGGAATCGCGCACATGCGAAAAGTTTAGAGAGCCGCGGATCATCGATTGAGCCCGAAGAGTCCATGTATACGCGAATCGCGACGCGACTGCCGTGCAAGACCACCGCTGCGACCTGCACGTATATTGACCTTCTTCGCGACTCGTAAGGTTAATCCAATTCCCTAATTCCTGCAATTAGAATTTAAACACGTGTCTATGCGTTTACCGAGTATATACGCGCCGCATTGCCGCTGAAATGCTCGACGAGTGCACGAACGTGATTTGCATTTAAATTGGAGATCATGCCACTTATGAGCGCATCTTTCTTTTTTAACGCGTCTCTCGCGTCGCTTTCAACATAATTAAGCGCTCTTTATATTTAATTTCTCTTTCTCGAGGAAAATATTTAATTAAAGTAGATTTTCTGATATTTATATTTAATTAATGCAAGTGTGTTAGTTTACATGTTTGTAGGTAAACATAATATACATTTACAAGTGACAAATTTATGTGTGCCGACGGGCTGCAAGAGGCAATTTTGCGTACTATATTAAGAGACACATTCAGAGAATCCGTGTCGCAAATAAGATGGTAAATTTGTACGATTTCATGAATCATCAGTACTTTCGAGAAATTGGTTTCCAAGATGCTCCGGAACGGTGTATATATATATCGTTTGATTTACGTCATCCTTATCAGTGCTTTATTTCGCACGTCGCTCATTCATATTTACATTGAAATTTCTGCCGAGACACGGTTCTACCGCTCGCAAGGGGGATAGAAATCTTTCAGTTACAAAATTCAGTCAATTACAAAATCAAATATCTTGCGTCAGCCCCGTCGGGTTTCCGAGGATTAGTAATTTAGATTGCTACAAACTGATTGCGATCGTGCGGAAACTCCGCAGGGCGAGCGAGACCCGGGCGCGGAGAGGGAAGGGAAACCGTTAAAAACTGATTTCTTCCCTCGATTCCCCGGCGTAGTGGTTCGGCATCGATATCGCATTGTAGTGCGGCGAGCTGGCAAGACCGAATGCAGAACTACCGGCTTCCGCTTATTGATTTCGATGTGGAACGCGCCTTGTGCGGCGACGAATGTGGGCCACGGAGGGTGGTGGCGCATCGCGCACGTTTATGCACTGGCGCATCGTGCATGCACGTGCAGCCTGCCACCTTTCTGCGAGGTGTTATAGGGCCGCCGCCGCACCGCGGCGGATCGCCGTTATTTTTCTTCCCGGTATTTTTCATGCATTATTTACGTTGAAACAGGTGCCAATGTTGTTTAGCGATAGGACAAATTTCCGGTTAGGCAGCTTTTCAAAGTGCAATCACTTGTCGCGGCTCAAGTACTTTGTTGTAAGGGGGAAATAGCGGCGTTGCGGATTTACTCGAGAGTCTTCCTCCGCAACACGTCCCCTTTATTTCGGTATTGTGTAACAACCGCTACGCGGCTGCAATTTTTTCCCTCCGTTATTTGTAACTGTTTTTGCCTGTTTTATTTACATTTTCGCTCGGCACATTAAGGTGTAATAAGTAATTAATGTCTCTCGGATAAAAACATCTTTATTATTTAGATGGCGTCCGAATTATTATTTTCGCTTTTAATTACCGTTGGCTTTCCATTTCCGTTACTGTTTCATTTCTGATTAACTTCAATCCGCGTTTTGGTTTTTGCATCTCTGACTGTGAAACGTTACGCTATACGTTCTGATTCAATTTTTATTTCGTGAGAGAATAACTTTGTTAATAAAGACAATTATACGTTGTTTCTATAAAAAAAAAATTGTATGCGTTGCAACACAAATTTCTACCTCGCGATTCTGTCAGTATTAATTTTTTCCAACGCTTGACTTTCCGGCTTATGCGCTTGAGCACTTCATAGCAAAAATATGGAGTGTTATACGCGTGTGTGATGACCGCAACTTATCATGCGAATGCCCCGACACGTAGAAACCTTTTCGGCATTATACATTATCTAAAGCGGATAATCTCGTTGATCCTGTGAAATATAATGCTTTCTTCCGATCTTATATATGTTTCTCCTTTCGTCTTATGATCTATTTGTCGTTACGTTTTGTTAATAAAAAAAATAATAAAATTCTAACAAGATTCTCAGAATTAAAAATACGATAAGTAAGCAAGCCAAATGAGAATTGCAGATATTGGTACGTAATTTCTGATTTATACAAAATCTACTTCATTCTCACGTAAAAATCAAACGTTCTTTTTTTTAAAAAAGAGCGAGAGTTTATCAAATGTCATTAAGGATGTTTAAAAAGGAAACTTTTTATTACTTTTACGTGAGAATAAAGTAGATTTTGTATAAATCAAAAATTGCGTACCAATAACTCCAATTCCCATTTGCCTTAATTTTCGTATGAATAAAAAAAATGTTCACTGAAGAAAATCAGGCCGATTATTTACAAAAGTTTTATGGTGTTGAACGAAAATCATTTTCAGATTATACGATTATAGAAAATTTTTGTAACGTTACATTTCAAATTTTGTTTGGAATTTTTATATTTCACATCGATAAATTTTTCTGTTAAATAACTTTTTATAAAGTTTTCTTATTAGCGATGTATTTTCTTTGAAAATAATCGAAATTTATTTGATATTGAAGAGCTTACGTTGCGGTGACACATTTAGATCGATCATAATGTTCCTATATTGAAACGTACATGTATATATTTATATAATTGTCTGATAAATCTCATGTCGAGAGATTTAATGGGTATATAGATGCGTTCCCGACAATCGCGATATGATTGTGTTCAGGAGTAACTTTAACTCTTTTTTCGGACATTTAAATGGGCCATATCAGGCGGGCACTGATCCATGTACCGCATTGCGCCTGGAAATGTGCCAATCTATGGTCGTTGCGCTTTACGTAAGGCAAACGTTTTCGGTCTCCCTGGAATCGAGGAAACCGGCACAGAACTCTGCGTTCCCTCAAAATCAACTTTTTTTTTTTACACGAATTTCTGTTATGTTGGCAATGTAAAGCATGCCTTTTTGAAATAACACTTTTCCAGCGCGTTTAATAGAGGTAAATATTTGGTTGAATGACGGCTTAAAAATGGAATCCGGCGCGCGCAATTACGGGGAGAATTAAAATTGATATTGTACAGTCAGAGCATTGCAATTTTTTGTTGTATAACATTGAAAATTGGCGCGAGTTCGATATGCTTGAGTACTTTTTGTTGAAACTTTATATGGAGAATGCTATTGAAGTTATTGAATGAAACATGCTAATGTTAAACGATCCACGATAATATATAGTTTGGCTTTAATTCGAGTTCCATAAATTATTATATTATATATATTAATTAATATATATTAATACTCGAATTATTCGAATGTTATCCGAAACATATGGGGCGCAGATTTCTAGGACGTTAAACATTCGCGTAATTATCGAGTGATAAAACCTCTCGGTAAAAAAACTCTCTGTAACTCACCTCCAGCGAATTCCCGTGCTGCAGGGTGTTGGTGCCATCCTGGCCCGACAGTACCAGGATGATGAGCGCCAGGACACCAGCGGCAAAAATAGCACGGCGAATTCCTGCCAAGACGCGCCGACGTGGTGTCATCTTCTCCCGGAGAACGTGTTTCCGTCTGTACTCATATCGGACTGCAAATACGTTTAGAGCGGTTACCATATATCTACGGCGCTTCCTGCGTAACGAATTCGCTGTAATTAATCACCGAGTCGCGCGTCTCCGCGGGCCATTACGTTAATTGCATTGTCTGTCGATCGCTCGCGACACCGATACTTCGAATCTCGTTAACGAGGACGCTCGAGATTAGGTGATAAACGGGCTGTTCCGTGAATGCGAGCGTAAACGCGTTAGGCTGTTGCACACATCAGCTCGGGTATTATGCTCCGATCATGGAAATTATTCAGCGTTCATCACTCCGCGATTTGTAGCTCTCGCATCTGATGACTACGCACGTATCGTTGCTTGCTTTAGCGGGTAACAATTGTTTTCAAAGTCGATAGTGTAAATAATATTTACTTCACGGCAAGATAGAATTATGGCTCGTGCGGTTTGTTTTGTAGACATTGTGTACACTGGGGAGCATAAATGAGGTCGATTTAGGGCTATAATAGGTGTATGGACTAGCGCGGGAAATTGGCTGGGGACCGTATTGGTTCCTACACCGCTATCTATCCCTAAAATGGATTTTATTTTTGCTCCTCGGTATAGGCGCGTTCCGCTTCGGCAAGGAAGCGTAGCGACGTTGACAAATACCTATATTATTACGTCCTCGCGCGATGTGTCCTGACGTTCAATTCGACGTTCGACACGGTCGATTCGACACAGCTCAATCAGTTATAAACCTCTTTTAGAATTCTCGTAAACAATTCTCGTTACATTGACGTGCATTTCGTCCTAACGCCCACGGTGTTTGGGAAAAACGACAATGACGCACCTGTGACGAGTGGATATTTATTCCGCATATTGACACATTTTAATTAAACACAAACTTTGCAATATTTTCGATTAAAAAACTTTACATTATTCGATTTAAAAAAGGCCGGATTTTCTTTTAAATATATAAATATTTTCTATAGTTTTTAATCTTTAATTTTTTTTTAATCTTTTTAATTTTGTATAGCATATCGAGAATAGTTTGTATATAAAGACGTATATCGGGACGGCTCAAGAATACTCAAGTTGATGACGCAGACTACAATAATTAGATCGGCGAAGAGGATTGTAGGAAACATAAGAGCGCCGTGTTTATTCGCGGAATGTTACAGACGACGTGAGAAGAAGGCGCGCGCCAGTCCGATGGAATGGGTAATCAGTTTCGCATTTCCCGGTGCCGGTATGCGCCCGTCCGTGTATCGAGATCGCGAGTACTCGCGCGCCAGAGCAGCCAGTGGAGCCGCGGAAATGTGACCGCATCCACGCGATAAGGCATTCGCGCGCTGCAGAAATTCTCACGGTCAGTATGTCAGCGCGGTAACGACGCGACGGCGTGAATGATTCCGCTCGCAGTTTGACTTTCACGACGTTGGCATAATCGTGCAATGCGTCTCATGCGTCTGGCTGGAACGTCTAATGGCCATGCAGATATTCGTCGGTATTCGTCATTGTATTCCATTCCGTTTGGTTATGCCGACCGTTATAACGAAGCGTCATAATATTGTGATATGTAAGAACGATCGAATTAGTCATTGTTCGTGAGGAGGAAGCTCGAGTTTCATACGCAATAAAAACGTATCAAGAACTATCTGAAGCAATGAGGAAAAGATCTAACAAATAAGAACTTGTCAATAAATAAAACCGGTTCTCGATGCGTCATAGTATTCTACTTCGCAATTCCATGTAATTATTGCTGGTACTTTATGAGACAATGTTTCTCGTTAGAAGGATAATCGCAGATGGAAAATGAGAGATGTGTAATTATTGAATAAAGCGCGGAGTGTATAGGCTACATAAATCTCGCTTTTCTCGAAACAAGTTTCGCGTTGATATATTGCTCGCGTTGCGCTGGGCAGGTAAAAAGAGCCGAAAAGAAAAATTGCACAGTTGCGAGGAGGATTTAGTAGGGCGTATGCGAACTTTTTTTGCGGAAGTGTTGCGTCAAAAGTACGTACACGATATCAAATTCCAGGCTTCATGAAGTAAGCGTGTTTCAGCAATAAGTTCATAGTATCAGCATTTATCAGCGCTACAGATATAATAAAGTATACGATGAATTGTAGATGTTGCTTTTTTGCCGAGTTTAAAAAGAATCGCTATCGATACATATACATTGATAATATAGTACGAAAATAATTATAGTTACAATCTTGTTTAGTTAGTGAGATATCTTGAGTGTAATTGTTTCACTATTTCCTATTTCTATGGAATGTATAATAGACTCGTTTACTGCGTCCAATGTTGCAATATCATTACTACCGATATCAGTCGGTCGATCTTTAACGCAAAAATGACTTTTTTCCGTTTCATACCGTTTCAGATAATCTATTGTGTCATTCGTTTGCAATCACATAATCTTTACGTAACTCTAGTCTTCGCTATATAGACTCGATGCAATCAGTAAAATGTGCTTTTCCTGCTTCGTTGTCATGGAAAAATTTATTCAAGTCAACTAAACAGTCGGATAAATGTTTCCTTTTTTTAAACGAATAATTCCATGTGCGATAAGATGCACTATACGTAATAACGTAATAACGCATTAACAATATTACGAGAAATTGAGAATTATATCAGTCAGAACGATAACTCCCTTGCGTAATGTCAGTGCAAATGAATATAATGCAGAATATATTATAATACGGAATTTATCTTATTCATGAATATACAGGCCATCTTCATGCGACACAATGCGAAACGGATCCATACTAGCGCCAGGATTTCAGCATTAGATTACATAAGCCTAGGCGATTCCGTGTGCATGTGACTTATGTTTTCCGTGAGATCTACGACGGGGGAAACGGTTCGCTCTCACAGCGAAGGGAACGATCTTTGATCTCGACGTGAATGGAACCGTTGATTTGTAATTCACGATTACATTTGCATTGTGTATGCGGGATAAGAACTCATTGCTGAAGCATGTGACAGCGGCAAATGTTGGTTGAAGCATTAGTCTATTATCATCATGACTAAAATTTTGTCAATAAAAGATAATATGACAGATAAGTGACTCGAGAACGGGAAAAGCTGCTGCAAGCTGTTTCTAGAAAGACTTAGCTGGCCGATTAAAAGTTTTTAATAAATCGTAATAAATGTCAATGTCAAGCTGCAAGATGGCGATGGGTAAAATTACTAAAATTATTAAAGAGCAATCTTCTCTTCATTTAATGTAAACGATATTGCTTGTAAAATTAGGTTAGGTCGAGACAATATTTGCGCACGAAGCGGATTCATGTGCGTATAAGCGTTGGCTTAACAAAATATCGACTAAATAATCAGATTGTATTAGTCACGTTGTGACTTGGTAATTGACTGGAAATAGATCGAATAATAAAAGAAGGATGTACGGTCGCGCTCATTTTATATAGAAATCGTCGGGAACTTTTGCAATTGTTCTCTTTCAAGGATCGGTTTATTAGAATCAGCCTTGACACATCATAATCGTCAACGGACAAGCCGCGAGAGAGATATTAAAGGAATCAAATGGCAGATATAAAATTTCATTCTTTCCAATGGCAATTAATTTTGACCTTACTTTAGACGGGCCGGTTATAGCAATTAACATTGACTCAATTAGCTCATTTCTTTCTTCGCAACTTTGTTGGCAGACCTATCCTGTACAAAGAGATAGTGAGAACACTGAGAACGTCTAACTTGCAGTTAATTAACCCGTATTGTCGGATGCAATTTGACTTCCACCCCTTTCTAAAGACCGAAAGGGAGCAAGTCGGCTGAATTATTTAACGATTAACCGTTTAAGGTTGTTAACTTCAGGCCTAGTTTTAACTAACGATAAATTCCAACTATACTTTAACTTCTTGATATACTTTAACTTTTTGTGATTCTGTAGTTTACGGTATTGTGGCAGTAATGTATAATGGAAGAAAATTTGATTAATTGCGATTGCTATCAAGTGACACGAGGTTTCAGTTACATTAAGGTAATCTGCGGCTCTCGCAATACCGTATCACGAATACGTTAGAATCCTAGATCTGTTGCAAAACAGTTACGAGTCGTCGTGACAATTATCACTATACGGTCTAACATTACATCGTGCACGCGATTCGACGTTACGTTAGCTTTATCTTTGTATCCTTGCGACGCTATCGTGAGAAGACAACGCTCTTCCTGGATGCCGATCGGACTCGCGTTCGCGGAAAAAACTGTATAAGCTATCGCGGCACACAGCTGTATCGTGTCACGGGTTCACGGGGTCAGCGGGTGGCCTTTCTAATCCCGGGATTTGCGCGCGGTGGCCGCGTTACCGCACGACCACGGGGAGAAACCCCGATGGTCGATCGTCGCGTGCATCGCCGCAGGTATACCTTCTCCGGGCATATATCCAACGGCGGGATCACTGACGCATTTGTTGTCGCGCGCGGGTGTCGTCGGCGGGCGTCGTTTCTCCCCCGGGTCGGTTTCTCAACGCGTCGGTGCGAGGGACGTCGGGGGACGTGGTGTCGCGCCGCAGGAGGCAGGAGCGCGCGCGGACGCGGTGTGTGGGTGCCACGTGTGTGATGCGTGCCGCGTGTCGCCAGGAAAAGAGTACGATGCCGTACGATCACGGCGGCATCGTGCAGATCACTGAGGCCGACCGACCGGCCCTCGTTCCATGGAGCGCCTCGACGCTCGCGTCTCCGACGCTACCACCCAACCCGTCCCCACCAGGGCCGAGTTTCGCAGGGTGCTCTCGTAGGCGCGACGCTTCCCGTCGAGAAATCGGAGCACGTGAAGTACTCGGTCCGGCAACGATTTTCACGCTCGTGCGGGCCGTCCCTTTGCAAATTTGAGAAAATTAATCTAGAAATTACTCTTAACTTCAAATTGAGAAAACAAATTTAGTAAAAAGTTGAATCTTTTTTAGTTTAAAATTAATATTTTCAAGTTTTTGACATATATATGGTTGAAGCGAATACACAAGAAGCATTAATAGAATATTTTATGGTTATAAATTGAATATTGTACATGTATATGTTTTTCGCGACGTCTTACTTGTAAATAAAAAATAGTTTAAATATTATATCAATACTAAAATAGAGTAAAATTAAAAACAAGATTAAAGATGCATATGCAAGCGAGTGCTAGGTGAATATGAGAACAAATAAATATTAAATCTCGTGTCAGAGTATAAATATCCGAAGCCAGACCTGCGGCTTGTCTGCTTCCGTTCATTGGTCGCTTTTTTCGCGGGTCGATTTGCCGCTGGACGTTTCTCGCGCAAACGCACCGCGGCCTGCTAGGCATCGCGAGCAAGTGAACGCCTTCTCGGAGATCGATCAATTGAAATTGAAACTTAATTACTAATGATAACTTCGTGATTCGCGACGCGTATCGACCGCGCGCCCGTGCAATCGCCAACTGCAGACGCTATTTTCAAATTGCAGTTCGATATTGCAACCTTGCGTTGCGAAAAGTTGACATGAAATATTGCATCGCGATTGCACGAATTCAATTAACGTTTTCCGATCATTCTCGGAATTTAATGATGTTTGCAGTACTTAATTTTATAATAAGAAATATAATATGGATTATATGTATTTTCACTAACAATTCTACATTTACATTGAATTATAATTTTATTTTTTTAATTTTAGAACAAGAAATAATATGAATTGCACTTTTATTACTAACGGCTTTCTACATTTAATTATAATTTTATTTCCAACATTTGTTTTTTCGTTATTCGCATGTCAGTCCGTATTGAAATATTACACAGGAGAAGAGTAAAATGCGAAAATATCGGAAAATAAGTATCAAAACGATAAATGAAAGAATTGTTGATGGTCTTTTTATTTGTTAATAAAGAAAGTCTGCTTTTACTGTCTCGGCCTGTACGGCTGTCTTCACCTCATCATCGCTATTGAATTGTTGTGGCGTTTGAAATTCCTTCACCCACTGACTTCCGGTTGGGTTTTCGCTAGAAGAAATTTTTAGCGGTTCCTTCAACAGCGGTGATGAGGTGAAAATAGCTATACCAGATTGCGTCAAGACGTCGGCAGCAGACTTCTTCGACCAAACTTCTGCCGCGATACAATATCTCAATTTAGAGAGCAACGGGCTGTAAAGTAGATTAGAGAAACGTACGAGATTGCAAAGAAAAATAATGAAATCGGAGAAACGTCTTTCTCGCCTATATTCTCGTATTAATTAGCCAATAGATGTTTACTTTTTAGATTTGTATCTGATTTGAAGAAATTTCTAATTAATTAATTATAATTATCAGTTTCTCGCGCTTCAAGTCGCTTTAAATATGTGATTAAAACGAAACATGTGGTGTATAAGAGAGAGGAATGTATAAGAAAAAATCGCATGCAATTTGAATTTTATAGAAAGGGAAAAGAAGAAAACTAAATTTTTGCAAATTATATCAACTACAAAGTATAATTTGCATAATAAAATTGTTCTACCATGTTCTACGTTGATATCATGTTATTATACTTTTACAGGAACATCGCGATTAGTATCTTTGTTCGCGAGTCGATTTGCATGGGTAATGTCGGTGTAAGCATTCAAGGTCGATTCGCGTGTGCATATCCGCCAACGTGGCAACTGCTTTATCTGTGCATGACCTGATTTTTTTTGGGGGAAAAAAGCGTATGTCCGTGATTTTTTTTATATAATAATAAACTGTAATTTTTATTCTAACGAAATAATGTCGATTGAGAGGGAATATCAAGATTAAATCTATATATTCCGCAGGAAATGCAAATCGAGAGGATAAAGAAATGAGATTAAGTTGAATTAAGTTAAGAACTGTCTGAATGGCGGAAGTTAAGATGGTTTATTTTCTCTCTGTAAGACCGCGGTAGTCCCCGTCTTTGATTATTTTCGTATCGATATCTCAATCTGTTCGGATAATAAATCTGTCAGTGTTTGAACACAACGCGTTTCTTTTCATTTTTTCTCAGCATAATTGCCGTGGATTGATATATTTAAACGTGATTAATTAAAATGCAAGCTGTTTGCCGCTTCGATTAGCTGGCATCAATCTGCATTCATGCTACGCACTATGAATACATCACGTATGTTATGTAACATGCGAGATTTTCACGCATTGCTGATTACATGGACGTATCCGTCGCACAAGTCATGCATTATCATCATAAAATGAGGCAAATATCTATATCATGTGGCACATTACAACGAATTTTATCTAAGAGTTTTTGCCGATTGACTTTTTTTTTTTTTACTGTTAAATGCTTGGTTTCGGAAATATCTGATTGATGACACAACTTTCCTGGCTTTAACGTCAATATTGGCACTTCTCGTAGAAAGCGCGAGATATCTCCTTCCCATGATTTCTCCCAACAAATTATGACATCACATCACGATGCAAAGACAACTTATTATCATAAATATATAATTTAAGTTTAGGATAAAAATTTTCAAGAGAGTTAAAACCGAAAAATTTATTTTCTAACATGAATTGTTTTTGTCGTCATTTTTATTTTATGCGTTTTACGTTCTGTAACAAGATGATAATTTAGATATAATCATGTAGACACTTATCAAGATTAACATCAAATTTTCAACAGATTAAATCTTATAATTCTTATTTGTATTATTACATCTTATTACTAGAGCGACATTAAAAACTAAATTCCGTGCAAATAATAAATATTTGCTACAATTGTAATTTACGCGTTATATAAACTTTACATTCTTTAGAAGCAGCAACAAAATATTTTATTATGCGTGTGGGCTAACTGGAAACTGTGTGTTAAAAAAGAGGAACCGTCAGGATTGTCAATAGCGCAGAACGCGGTTACGTAAGTTTTCTTTGCAGCACACTGCTCAACCCCAGATATTATCCGTACGTGCTACCCATGCCGGACGAGGAGATTTCCGGCGAGTCAACGTTCTGGAAGTTGAAAAGGGAACATTTTTTCCATTCGGAAAAGATCAGCTCGATCCAACCCGGAGCCGTTGTGGCGACAATGGTGCTCGATCTACCGACATTCGATCAGGTGCCTGTCGTCAAGTGCTGGGGTATAATCTCATACGAGATCGATGAGACACAATTCCAAATCCCATTGCCGCCGATTCAGCTCTCCATCGTCAAGACGATCGATAGTTCGTGTATGAGACTCTTAGACAAGAGCAGGCATAGCGGGATACTAGCTCTGAAAAGCACATCTACCGTAGAGAAGATCGTTAATGTTCAATTCTCGTGGGACGATCGAGACGATCGAGACGATCAAATGAGTCTGAATAAACTCTGTCGTTTTTTGACCGCGATAACCTTCACGAAGGTTTGCGACAACGTTTTCTTGGTGAAAGAACACGGCTCCCTGACGTACTGTTTGGTCGAGGTACAATCGATCGATGCCGACGAAACGAATATCAGGATCTTTGCCAGGTAAATGGATTTCGCCGACGAGCAGAAATACGCTTTCTTCGGATTTGCGATTCGCGATAAAACGTGCGATGTTGGAGGATAGATTTACATTATCAACGATTGCAGATCTGTCAACCAGCTGAATATAATATTGTATCTTCTGCAAGACGAATTTCCGGATGTATCCGTTGTGGAGGAGTCTGATGATTGCATTGAGGCTGCGAACGCTCTGAAGCGCGAGCTAGAGATGATTCGCGATAAGAAAAGCATTCGCGAGATACAAGAAGCGAGAGTGATAACGGACTTACTTATTCCTTAAGACTTATTTATCATTGTTTAAGATTGCAAAAGATATTTTTATTGTTACGTAATGTAATATAATTATTTGCAATAATAATGTCGTGTGTAAAAATATATCAAAAAAGTAAAATATTGTTGACAATTGATGCAGCAATATATTATGCACAAAGCTAACTAACTAATCGACGAAATAGAAAGAGCAGTATTAAATAAATTAAGTTTTCATTACTTCGTCTTTCAATCTATTTATAATATTGAAACTTTTATAATAATTGATATTATAATTGGTATAATTATCAAGTCAATTGTCTCACTTTCTCAAGATATTTTACATAAATCTATAATACACAAATCTTTTTTCATTATGAAATATTTATCATCGTACTGTACGTATCTTTGCATGCACACGCTGAGAGGAGCACTCGCACTGGAAATAATGTTAAACACTGCAAAATTTTTGAAATAATTTATTTTGTTAAACTATATAAAGCACATATTCGTAACATATATACTGTAGTGAGAGTGAGATAGTGAGTGACCGGAGTGACAGAGTGAGTGAGCGAGTCAGTGAGTGAATCAATATGATGGGTCATTAGTCTTCGCTGAGCACTTTCGATAAAAAATATCATCGCTACGATCAGTGTGTGCAATTTTAACGTCATCAACGAGTACATACGACAAATTTCTCTTCTCGATAACACACACGTATACAGTCGTTTCGTTACAGGTATCACTTTTGTCGCATGTCCCCGCGCCATGTGTCTTCGGCACCGCGTCCTACGTATAATATCCCGACTGATTTACGCGTCGCAATAGTATGTACACGCCTATGTGTTAAGATACCTACATTGTAAAATCGATAAACGCCTCTTTGCTGTTGATTAAAGGCTGAATGTAAAGGGGCACAGCAGCGGCGAGACGTGAGAATTCTGTTAAAACGTCGGCTATCGCCGCTTCGCACTCTTCGTAGGTTGAGGCCCGTAATGAAATATCGGAGTGCGCGGATCATCGGTAGGAATTCAAGTCTATCTTCTTTTTTTTTTTTTTTTAATATTCTCGATGCGTCGATACGACATTTTAGCGGAGCGGTTGACGCCAATTCTATCGACCCGACGCGACGTCAATATACATATATATTTTAATTAATCGAGATAAAGCCCATCTCGATCGATTTGTAGTTGGCCGTTTAATTTTTGTTTGCACGACATACGTCGTTCAGTTCTTCCTCCAAGTGGCTATAATAAAGTTTTTTTTTTAATTATTTCTTTTTTTTTAACCCATCGTCAACAGGACCGGCTCGTTCGCACGTGGAGAAAAGTCTCGCGCCCGAGACGAGAGGTTGGTATATTATTACATCTCTACATCATCAGTCCGCGATCATTCGTCACGACACTTGTTAACGGCGAGTTAATTAATCTTGTTTGTGTGTGCCTGGAATTGAAAGCTTTCTCTCTCTCTCTCTCTCTCCCTTGCGAACTCCGCCGGCGCATCTATGCTTATTGCAATGCGCGACATCACTCGGTCCCTTTTTTTTCCATCACCGCACTCTCGCCCTCGCTCTCTTTCTCTCTTTCACGTATTGTCCGCTTGGCTTATTTACATACTACATTGGGCTTCGACTGTACACGCGGATATATACTCATATGTATATTCAATGTACATAGATACTCAATGCTCATTCGTTCTCGTTTCTCGTGAGCGTAATTTACAATAAACTAGTTTGACGTTTTCGTTCACGTCGTCGTCGTTGTCACTGTCACTGTCGTCGTCGTCGCCGCCGCCGTCGTCAACGTCGCTGTCCTCGTTTGAATAGCGCATAATTCACTAGCAGTATTCGGCATTTTTATTTCCCAAGCTTTAAATCGTACGCATAGTAATATCTCGTTTTATAAAGGTCGCGAATATGCGAACACTTGACCGTTCACCGATTCGCGTTCAGTCGCGTTCTTATATCTGGAGCGGCTTTTGGCTCGTTTTTGATAGGATTGTAAGACTGCTCGAGCCTCGCAATCTAAAGACCATGGATTCAATTATTACGAAATATAATTTAACGAAATTTTACGATAATTTTTGTCAAACTAATCGATTTATCATTTGCTACGTAAAGAATTTATTTGGTATGTGAAATTTTCGAATTATAGAAATATATAAGATGGATGAGAAACTAGATTGACATTTCATCAATACATTTTACGTAGAATTATCTCAAAGATAGTTTAAAAAGCTAATAATTTCCATATAATTCTTTTTTTTTATACGAGTACATTTTGTTATTTTTAACTCGATTTTTATAAAATTCATCGATTTTATAGACATATCGAATGCATGATCTTTAGCAAGCGATGCTATCGAAATCCGAATTTGAAAGAAGACAAACTCGAATTAATGAAACGCTCCTTAAAAAAGTGCAGAAAAGTGATGTGTCTGTAATTTAATATACTATTTGTTTGCCAAGAGAAATCTGCTATTTGATGAGCAGTGCAATTAAATTCAGATTTAAACGATTCTATAAAAGAAGATTCTTGATGTAATATATAACGCAATATATAGCGTAAACATGTTTTTTATGAAAATCGATATCTGTTCCTTTATTTGAGAAAGTCTTAGAATTGATGTGCTTTTGTTTACGTAGTAATAATAGTACTGTAATTATATACGTAATTTTGATAGCATAACTAAGCTTGAAGTGAAAAAGATCCTGTATTATTATTATCATATTTGTCTTCTCATAATGTTCCGTAATGCAATCAATATCGGCGTATTTGCGATGATAATCGTGGTTTCACTGTTATGACAAGTATCGTATATCACTATTGATTGCTTTGACGTAATCGTCTCTTTTTCTGCAACGAATCCATTTGATATAACGAGATGTGTACGGAGATAATCTGAATTAATTTTTCACATGATATACTTGCTGCATACTTGTCATTAAATTTTTAAAGAAAGTACTCATATCTCTTTTTTATACCCTAAAAACAGTCGTAATTTAAAGTTAAGATACATAATTTTATATGTATATATATATATATATATATATATATATAATTTGTATTAAAATAAATAAATAAGTAATCAAATGTGTGAAAATTTAACAATTTTAAAAACTAAAATTTTTATTTTGTTGTGAATGTTAAATTCAAGTGTATTCAGATTTTAAAGATTTATTAATATTCATAGTTCAAATTAAGAAAAAGTAGTAGTAAAAGACAGATTCGCATTAATCATCCGTATATTAGTTATTTTTCACGCTTCTGTTGTACTATAGAAAATAAAGTTTTTTCTATCGTTTTTCATTTGTTATTTGTAGAAAAAACTATGCACAAAATTGTAATACAGTATAGTATAGCACACCCACATCCAAGAAAACTTTACATGAGTTATAGGATGGTACGAGGAGAAATCAGTTTCTTGAACAGGCAATACTAATTGCACCAAAGTATTTATTCTTAGAATAAATAGCAGCGAAGGCACTAAATTATATTAATATCTGTTCATTAATGATTATTACGAAAGTAAAGTTAACAGTTTATCAGCATACAAGTGCCGTCTATAAGAAACAAGGACAATCCCAGAAGATCTATTGTTTAAATTTTTTTTTACAAATACGAGCGTCATCGTATTTTGCGGTACGCAAGGAAAGTGTTATGATGTAGATCCTTTTAATTTTACAATTTTCATTTGATGCGTTCCTCTCCGCATTCACCTCCTATTATGCGGTAACATAAAACTCTCAAAATATTTATCGCAATGTCGATTTGGCGAAATTCAACGCTGCAACAACGAACGAAACATATTTTTTTTCCACGCTGATCGAAATATTCTAATTTATGACACTCGCCAGTAACTCATCGCGCGATCGAGAAATCAGAGTAAATGTTATTCGCAGGCGTTTACGTTAGTCGCGTCGTGATGCGTGTGGAAATCTATTGACGAAATATACAAACGTTTTTTTTTTTTTGCGCCTTATTTTCGCCGACTTCAGCATAGAGACGTCGTTACTTTTCCCCACTACGTGATTAGCCTTAGTATTTGTTTCTCTTGAAATTGTTCTCTCTCCGCTACTTATACGATTTATCGCGATTGACTTCACTGGTAGAACGCGTGTCGCTTTTTGTAATATTTTATTTGCAATTCATTCTATATATATGTACACGTCTGTCCGCGCGCCCCTGTACATCGGTTTTACATCGCGATGTTTATTTTAACGTGGATATTCGATAGCGGCAATCGGAAAATAATCTCCAGCGAGAAATACATCGGGCGCGGAAATTCTAGTAGCATCCAAAGATAAGAAGAAATATATAGTTATCGTAGTTTCGCGCTATTTCTGCATATAGTTTGCTATTAATGTAGTTTCATGAAGCACTTCATTAAGCACACGCGGACGTATTGCAATGTACACGTGCGCGCGGACATATTTAACATAGATTACATTATTCAGTGATTAAATAATAGCATAGAAAATAATTGTTTTCCTCGCCACGAAGCTAGAGTCTTTCAACTATTTTGCCATTGACCTTTGATACTTGATATTGTTTTTTTTTTACTCTCATTTTCTTATAACATAGTTTAGTTCATCAACTAGTTAGTCGCTAGTGTGATACTGTATGAAATCTCGGAGTATGCATGTACGTGTGTATATATACGTGTATTCGTGTACGTTTCTGCTGCACGTGTCTGTACATTCGCGCTCGCCGTGCTGTATTCCGAACGTTATGTATGCAGATGCATGTATAATTTCGTCGGCAGGCAGGACACAATGTGTGACGATGTGCACTAAAAAAAGACGTTCTTTTCTCGGATAAAAATCAAGAACGCTTTCGAACAAAATATTATGCTACAGAATGTATGATGCCTTAAGTAGTATGTCATTATTAATAATTTGATTTATAAGTGGCCGAGTGTACAACACGAGAGTAATACCGAAATGAATCGACAATACCGAGACAGATTGTGTTGTCAGAATTTGAACTTTATGTTTGAGTATTGTTTGGGAAATCGAGTGGCATTGTATTGGCTTAGTATTTGGTTACCACATGCCTGAGAAAGAAATTCGTTTAATTGCCATCGCGATGACGGAACTAAACGAGAGAGAAAAATAAATTCAACGTATCGCGTTTATTTACGTATATGTTCGTGACAAGTATAATGTCGAAAGATAAAAATATAATGTAAAATATGCGTGCAAATACATTTTTTGTTTGCGAGTTACTTTGACCTAATTAGTTGGAGATTGCGAAAAGTAATTTTGCGTTGCAATTAAAACAATTAATAATCGTGCATAATTTATTTTTCCTCCATGTCTCTTTATAATTAATTGTCATTTCGCGACAAAGAAATAATTCGCGTGCAAAATTAATTGGATTTCTTCGAGTTTTCTTCTTTACGTTAAAAATTTCCGTCCTATATTCTTTAGTATCTAACGTTTCTCTTTTTTTTCCATATGGCACATGTGTCAAGGCGCGACGACATTTAAAATTAAATTGTTCAGAAAGAAATAGTTCACAGTGTTTTCATTACGACCCTTTTCTTCTGCAAGCTGAACTCTGAAGTTTAACAACAGATAAATAAAAAAATTTAGTCTTCTTACGCGAAACGTATATAACGTAGAAACTAAATGGACGGGCGAAGTTGAGTATTGCCATCGAGAATGGTATGTACATGATTAATGATCGCTCTTTCACTCGCTCTAGAAGTAATTCAACCTTAATATAATACATTTAATTATATACTCTCACTTTGCACCTTCATCCCTTACTTGTATTTTCGTGCGCTTCTGAGGAAGTCTCGCATACACTGCTTTAGAGTGATGGTTCAACTTCCGTCGGTTATTTGTTAACGTGATCACACGTATAATATCTATCGCGACCGAACGCGATCACGGTATATCTTATGCGTGCACGCGGTGAATGTAGGTACTCTTTTCTACTTATGTTTTTCTTTGATGTGCATTGGCTTTTGACTCATTTGCCTATTGTATGTGTATGTATGTGTGTGTGTGTATGTGTGTACGGCTTCGTGTACATCGCTTGTATATGTATGCATCTGTCCGTGTGTACCGTGTCATGCGTATGACATGTATACTTATATTTATATACCTTCTTTCCCCCCCACCTCATGGTATCTCAATTATACAGTAACATTTTGCTAAGGCATTCGTTATGGCAAGTATATTTTAAAGGTGCCGATGTCTAAATACGCGCGTGAAATACTTCTCGTACACTTTATAAAAGTATAGTCGGCCGGTTAATTCCCTAAATATATATAATATATAGCCAGGCTAGGATCGAATCGGTGTTTTTTTTTTTTTAAAGGAAACGACGGCCCCCGTTAGAAAAGAAGTGTGACCTCGATTCGAATTTATATATTTATATATATAGGTATGCGGCTTGCACATTCGCGGCCCGCGCTAATTTTTTTTCCCCTAATCGCATGCAGTTCCTCCATCTATTACGCCTAATTATACCATAAGGAAAATATATCGAATTGCAAATCGCTACGTAAAGTCGCGAAACGAGAAGAAGTTAGATCTCGAGAAGCACGAGTGTGTGTTCCTTCGGTCAGAACGCGTACGGCGTTCCAACTTCCTTCACTCGGTATATTAAAGAATGACGCCTAACGAGGTGCAACTGCATCTCCGAGATGTCGTACGATAGCTTGAGATATTCGTACATATCAAGCGTTTATTAGCTGAAGGTCCGATTGATTTTCTTTGAGTTTGAATTAATTAAATGCTTGCTATTAATTATTGCTTACTCACAGCATGAGCTGACCTTAATGAAATACGCACAGCAGCGTAGAAGCGGCATAGTCCGCATGTTTACTTATTATTATTACTTCGTATTTTCTTATGGCACATGTAAGACCTTTTGCGAGCAATGGCGTAGCATCGACGAAAGTAATCGTTCGTGATTTGAATTATTACCGAAAGTTAAGTACGAACTCTAATTTGGGGGGTAAAACTGTCGTAAATGTATTTATTTTGCACATAACCAACGGAAGAATATTGGTTTCTTTGAATATTAATATTCTCAAATAATCATATTTGCGAGTGCTGTTCTACAAGCTACACCATTAGCATCGCGAAAGATACCGGCAATGTGTACTCCTAGAGAACCGCAGTATTCCTACTCTGCCACGTATTTCATCCAGAAATTTTCATACAATTTCTGCAGCTAAATTACTGAAAAATTTTATATATTTTACAAAATGCCAAGTAAATTTTCAGATCGCTAAAGAAACGGAAGCGAAGTCGCGTAGAAAAATCGAAGCATCTCTCTTTCTCTCTCTCTCATCGAAGTATTTCTCTCCTCTCATTCGTTCAATCGATCTCTAGCAAGCTCTCACTATAATGCTCTTCGCTGTAATCTGCTTTCCCTTCGCACGCTCGAAAAAACGATCGTAATTACAAACGCAATAACGTGTAATAGAAAAAACGTCGGTAGATTCATATCAGCGCCGCAACAGCGTACATACACATTCATACCATAAGCACGACGTCGAATTCCCGCTCATGGTGTGAACCCTGTAGAAAACTCTTTCGTAGAAAATTGACGCTAGGGTAATGTTTTCTTCATTTTATTTTATTTTTTTACAAGGCGTACTACGCAGGTTTCCCAGCTAGTTGCCCTAGCCTTCGCACGGTGTCACGATATTTTGAGAGGTCCAAAAAGCGAAAATTAAAAATTTCAGTATAAGACTTTAATTAAGCAGCAGATGTATATTATCGAAACAGATATGACACAAATTTGATAACAGTCGTTTAATGCGAGGGATTATCTGCTGCTCTTTCGATCGGGGAGTTCAATTTAATTATGGCTTCTTTATAAAAGAAAACTGACCTGTGATAGCACCATCGCATTCGAGAAACCGTTATAAGATCTACGTGATATTACACACTTCTATTTAATATTATACAAGAATTACCGCGCGCGCGAGCTCTGATGTGTGCATAATTCGTTGTTTCAATCACATTTGATTTTTGAACAGTTCTAGAAAAACGGACAATGGTGGATTTTTTTTTTTAAACGACACGTTCACATTTGTCAATATCGTTAAAATAACGATACTCAATTGCAATAATTTCATTCAATATTGAAGATGTATTTAATAGTGCGCAACACGCAACGCGGAATAATACATAAGAACGAAATACACTTTTATCGCGGATCGCAATTGTTCCGGGGAGTACCGTGTCACCGTGCGAAAACTATTGAGAAACGCTTAACAGCGGATCATCTAATAGCGTTTTATTTAGCTCTGGACAGTCGCATGTTTCTTTGTCGATCGTTCTTACAGCTTTCGATCCTTGAAACCGGAAACGGAAAATTGTACGTTTACTTCGAAGGGAGGATGATTTTTAGACGGTCGTTCTGTCGTGTTCATTTAACACGATATTTAACCGAGCCGGATTACCGATAGATATATGTATACCCGGTCGAGATGTGCAATACGTGAAAATTTTGTTCAAGCCTTAAGTCTGTTTCAAGTGAATTGCGAGATCGAATATTCTAAAGAAAAAAGACGAGTATGATAAACGCTATATATCAGTCAAGCGGTTTTGCCGAGCGCGCTGTAAAAAAGAATTCTCGCATTCAGCGTTATACTTTCGCGACGTCTTTCAACAGAACGATTGATATGTGAGATTTGAAAACACCCGTTTACGATCTCGTCCTTTTCCTCGCGGCGTCCCATTCTGCGTGCTCTGCACAGATCACGGCACTTAAATCAGCCTCGGAACGACGTATCTAACGCTTCCGCGATCCGGTACACGCTATCCGGTTAATTTCTTGCAACAAATGTGGAACTTACGTTTCTCGTTTTTTTTTTAATCTCGGGCTTCCTACTGATTCATTGCCAGACACTATATGCGTCCATTTCCGATTTCCGGATCTGTTCCCCTGTCACCTCCCCCCCCCCTTCCCTCCCTCTGGTCTGATCCTGATCCAATATAATATTCCGCTATTCACGCGCGACTTGACTCTCAATACAAAAACTATTCACCTCTTTTTTTTTTGTTTTTATTTAATAAGTGTCTCACTCTTGTCTGTGTTTACGGAGTAAGGTTCACACGCCTCAAATAGTCACACGATCTCTCTGTTTAATCCTAAAGAGTTATTCTCCCCCCCCCCTCTCTCGTCTTCTTTCTTTTTGTAGTGCACTAGAGATGCGTATCTCCCTTACGTACATATTACGGTATTATGTACACGTAATAATCTTGTATATGTGTATGCGAGTAGAGTACTAACACAGCACCTCCTTGCCGCAGTTTTCTTTCTCTTTTTTTATCGTTTTATCGACATAAGTAGACAGTGGCTAAATAGTGTCTATCAGTTAGCAGTGGTAGTAAGAGTACAGCTTCTTCCTCTGTTTTTGTTTTGTATACAATCACTTCGTTCTTTCCCTCGCACTCGTCTCGGAGCACAGTAACAATGTTTTATATATATATTTATTTATAATATTTATATATTAATGCGTACCTCTTAGGCCCGAACCGGCAGATTAATCCTAGACCGTTCGTACAGATTAAACTATAAAAACGTCGATCATGCGGTCTACGACTACTCTACCATTGGAATGTTTTGACCTCTCGTACGCATTCTCTTTCTCTCTCTCTCTCTCTTCTCACACTCTCTCATGGCTATTACAGTATTTATATTTATATATATTTATATATATTTATATATATTGAGGATGAGACGTGTATGTTGAAGATGTGTAAATAATGACAAAAAACTATGTCTCTCTTACATGAAAAATAGGTACTTTTTTTCTTTTTCATTTTCTCTCTCTCGTTCTCTCTCTCCCTCTCGCACGCGTGTGTAAGTTTACATATGTATGAAACGCGCATTTCTAAACCTCTTACGGTGAAGATATATGTACACGTGTATTTCGCGATGTGTATACGCGTCAACTAGAAAAAACGATCGGCTCACTCCTTTCATGCGCCCGCTAAATGGAGTCTCGTCATCGTACAAGTAAAAATAACATTCGGGCGTTATTTTTAATAGTGTGGATGACCGATTTGCTTTTCACACGGAAGGGAGCACCGCAATCTCGAATATGAGAGAAAATAAAAGCGAATGCCTGCGCTTCGATCGCGTGCTTACTAATGTCGAAAGGACGTTTCTTCAATCCCAAAGAGCACAACGAGCGATTTAATGTACTCTACTTAAAAAGAAATGTATTAATAACTTTATAAATTTTATATGTAAATTGCCGAAGGAAAATAATCTTTTCTTTTTAATGACTTTGATAAAAAAATATATATATTTGCTATGTTATCTTATAGAAATTCAGGAATATTATGTTGTGAGGTGATGCTAGAAATGTACTTGTGCTCTTCGGGATTAAGAACTAAGGAGCACGTTAGGATTTATTACAGTCGTGAACTAAACAGTACTATAATTATCTTTCAAAAAGTAGTTCTTTACGCCGAATCCTCTTCTGCTACGAGGTATTTGAAATGAAATATTCTGTTTGATTCCGGTTAGCGTCTATAAAATACGCAAAGCGAGATCGATCGGTATGGTTCAGTTGGCCTCGAAGAGATATTGATATTTATAAAATGTTTGTTTTAAAACGGAATACAATAGATTCAAGCTCCGGGGGAATTATGATGTGTATAAACTGCTTGTAAGTATCGGTTTAGTCGGTGTCAAACCATTTCGCACGTAGAGCTGAACATTAGGGTTATCTTGCAACACGATATTTAACCACTATGCATAATACTTCATATATGTGTATATCTGTATCTCTTTCTCTCTCTCTCTCTTTCTCTCTTTTTTTGGTAATTTATTTAGTCGCCTAATTATGCGGTAGTGGTGTAGTAATCATTGCAAGTAATAATTGTAACAATAATAATAATTTATTACATAGTATTTATAGCTTCTTTTATAGTACATCGCGTTTTTTCTTGTTTTTTTTTTCATCTCATAAAAAGATACTTTGCTCGCGTTACGTTTAATATTCATTCATTGACATGTAACCACAGCGGCCCGAAGGACTCTCAACAATTAAACACAGCCTCCGGGCCCTCGGTAAGCATTTGTAGAACCGATTAATCCGTATAATCGTATCTCAAGCTTTCTCTCTCTCTCTTTTTCTGGATTCGTCCGCGGATTCTCAAACGCGCGACCGTAATTTCCCTCTTTATACCGATCATATTTTCTGTACCAGGACGGTCTATCGAATGTATCCGACATTGAGTCGCAACATGTGATCATCACTCGGCTTTAGTGTCGTTATAATACCCTCGAGGTGAACTAAAACGTAGCAAAATGAGGGACTCTACCAAACAAGCGAGGTTTTACGGAAATGCAAACTTATTTCGCGTCTGAAATCAGAAAAAGAGCCTTCACCGACAAGACATTTTTAACCCATCATCCTACGTGAACCTTTTCTCCTTTCTTCTCCCATTATAATACTTCTTCCCCCGCACAGAGTATTACGCATTTATTAATTCGTTTCACTTATTTACGCGGCTCTAATGCAGTACGAAGCTAAGGATAAATCGCGTCAACTGAATCGGAATACTCTGGTCTTACGACGTTTACGATTCTTCTATATGTTAGTTGTTGCCTTAAAAAAAGAGCATTCTAATTCTTCACGTAGATTATACTGGTTTTTTTTCTTCTTTCCTAAGGTGCGAAACGTCAACTTGCAAAATCACAGAGAATTACGCATCGTTACACTGTTACTTAGGATTATACCTAATTTTTTTTCCCCACGTTGTGTGGGCTACATACTCTCTATAAACTTCTAGGCCTGCTCTTCGTCGTCTTTGAGATCTTCATTCTTCGCTACGTCCATCCGTCTTTTAATATTGCATCTGATGCGACGCGGCGATTGTTCTCAATGAAGAGACACGGCGTGAAACGTGGCTCCATGTTCTCCAACCGAGATACAGATGTTTCTTTTTTTTTCTTCACCTTGTGCTCGTGAAAGATTAAAATTTCGCGATTGTATGGAGTGCTTTGTTATAATTTTCTAAATAAAAGAAGTCGAACCAAGTTTGAAAGATAAAGGGGCCTAAAATGTAAAAGTTTTTTTTTTCCTTTATTCTTCAAACCTTTTTTCCTTCCATCACGGAATTATTTTGTGGTATATGTTTCATGGAAATTTTATATATAACAGTATAATATATATATATATTTATTTATTTATTGCAACAGTTTATTTCTTCGCGGATCTGTATCGCAGTTGGAGCATAGGACTCGGTCGCGGCGGTTTTGCGGTCCTGGACGAAAATGCCGTCAGATTAATATAAGAAGGCGCTATAAATCGATTGCTAAAGGACTACTGGCATGGCCGATATCTATGTATAGACCGCTGCTATAGGATCGCCCTAGCACCGGGCACAAAACCACCAAGTGTTTGTCCTATCGATGAGACAAGTTCCATTGTTCTTCCAACATGGAGCCGTTAGTATCTCTGCATATGCTAGTAAAACGAGTGTCGTCATTGATACGAATCCTTGTGGAAAGTGTCGCTCTTGTGAAACATTCTCCGTCCTTCCCTCGTAAGTTCCTGGCTCGCGAAATTATTCTCAGACTTTGGTCTGGGCAAGAGGCAACCCGGCAGCGTTCTGAGCTCCATACTATGTACCTGAAATGACAAATTTTACAAAGATGACATAAGATACACGTGCGTCTATTTATAAAGATACGAGAAACCATAGAACTTCGTTGATCTGTTCAGAGCGTCTGTGAAGTTAGCACTCCAACATTCGAATTCTACAGTTCTGATTAGAGTTTCCGCTTTATTTTGAAAATACGAAGAGTTCTCTATGGTTTATAACAAGGATTCTAAACAATTTTTAATTTAAATTAAAAAATGTGTGCTAATCTCTTATAAAAATTATTATGAAGTAGAAACCGTGTTATAAAATAGAGAGCTCTTCGTCTCTTCAAAATGAAGCGGAAATTCTAATCAGTACTATTTTAATGTTGGGATGCTGCTAACTTCACACATGCCCGTTCAGATTAGAGATAAGTTACACTCGGTAAGATTAAAATAAAGTTGAAAATAAGAACAAATTTCTTCTTTTTAGCTGAGAGAAGGAAACGCGATAAAAAAAAGCATGTAGTTTAATTACAGATTTTACGAGTGCTATTCGCGTTCGCGTACTTACTGATTCCTCGCTGGCGCTGGCATGCGCGGCCTGCTCCGCGAGTGCATTTACTACGGCGTTTATCGTTTTTGATTCGCTGCCAAGATCCTCCTCGCGATGAGCCACCAGGTTGGGATTCTTCCCGATTTTGTTTAGCCTACAAGGAGAGCATGATATTAAGCGTAGGGAATGTCGCACGGGGCATAACCAACTACTATTCACATCAAATTCTAAACCACTTAGCAGCACAGTGATTCGTCCGTTTCGTGGCACTTTACAACACCCGCCGCTTATCTGTACTCAACAGCGATTATTATTTGCTTCGACACTACTTGCACTGCTAAAGGTAATTGAATGAAATAAAATAATAAACTGATAAAAAAATTTGTTATCTTTGTCACACACCGACCGCTGGAATTGTATTTCGAATAATACGCGAATACATAAAATAAATAATAAAACAGCGAATATATAATCTTATATCGATTTTCATTTAAGAAACTTTTACAATTTTTATAGTTCGCAAATTATTTTCGCGGAAATCTCGTAACATCGAGAGATTTACAAATTTCAACTTTTCGCACAATCAAGTTTGCATAAGATCGGTACTTATGCGGACGTGTGACAAAAATGATACTTTAAATAATTTATAAAATATGTCAATAATATGTTATGCCAAATTATAAATAGAACATTATTATGTAATGAATGTGTCGAGAGTGTAAAACTTTTAACACGAAACTGCAATTGTTATTTATTCAATCGGGTAATATCCGATTTCATGAAGTACGCACCACTACATCGGATATTTTCCCTCTCCTATGTGAATACAGAACGAATTCCGGTCGTACATATCTTTGATTATCAAAGATATTTCGAACGGATTTTAACCCTCTCAACTCATTATATATATATATATATATATCGTAAGTTAGTGCGCTTTCATCATAAATATTTGTCACAAATTCTCCCCAACTCTCCAACTGTCGCGCTCAAGAGTCACGAGGAAGTCAATGGGCGACAATCCGTCGCTCTGATCTCTTTTTCATTTTTTTCTCCGATAAAAATTTCATTGACGTATGTGTGTGTATACGTGTGTGTAAAACAAGCGTTCGAGAGTTTCTAACAAACACATACGAGAAATCTGTATGTTTGAGGCGAGAGCGACATGATTTCCACAGGCAGCAAATGACTGATCTCCGTTTTGTCGGACAGTACGAAATGCTCAAATAAAGTAGATGGGAGTGGGAGTGATGATTGACATCTATTAGCACACCAACTCGATAGAACAAACCTAACCAAAGCTTATACCTCTCGGCGGCAACGCTCTCCATCGTTCTGCGCATCAGGGGATACTGGTCCAGTACGGCGTTGAAATGGTCCACCGAGAGGCTGAAGAGGTTGCAGTAGGTCTCCGCTCGGACCGACGCCACCCTCCTCGCGTTCGTCAACAGACAGATTTCGCCGAAGTAAGACCCGTCCGATAACGAGGTCGCGACTTCGCCGTTCGCCATCACGATATCGACTATGCCCTCTTGGATGAAGTACATTTTCGAGCCGATTGTACCCTCCTTGATGATGATATCGCCTGCAAGTACACCGTACACGCTCGAATACCGTTCGCACGACTCTTGAGCGACGCGCGAGAATTAGATTTCTCCCCGCGCCGCGAGACGTTTTATCTAGCGCGGAAAATAGAAAAACGCGTTTATAACAATCGATATACCTGGCTGGAAGACTTCGTATCTGAGTTTCGTCACGACGTCCGAGACGAAATTCGAATCGGCGTTGGCGAAGAAGGGCACGGACGCCACCAGCGATCTGCAGTTGTAGTTTATCACATCCTGAAATAAGATGCAGTTTTTGTAAACATTTATATTTTCTTTATATTTAAATATCATAAATTTTCTCGACGGGTTCCAGAGATCGGTACTGTATATTGAACATTAATATGAATGAGACATCTCTTGAATTTTCAATTACGCTTTTCCCGAAATACTATACATATATCATTTTTAGCTTCCATTAAATGAAACGTTTCACATAAATCGTACTTCTCTCAATTTTTCCGAAAGCTCTCCAAGGATCAGCTCCTCGTCGAAGAACTTTCCTTGGTACCGATGTTCGAAGTACTCCGTGATCCTCTGTCTCATTTCTCTCGGTAGTTTTCGATAGGCCATGTATTCCTCTACTTGTTTCACCTGCGGACAGACGGGAATTAAATTCCAGCAAACTCCGGGCGTGTTGCGTCGTTATATCACGCGCTATCTACCTTCTCGCGGTATTGTCTTCTCGAGGAATCGAGAGATTGAATGAGATTCGTCGCGTGTCCGAGGAAAAGAGCGTAACACGTCGCACCGCTGATCATGCTGAGCATAGTGAGCCACATGTCGGTCAAGGACTGTGGCGGAAACCTACCGTACCCGATACACAGCATGTGCGACATGGCTTTGAAGAGGGCCCACGAGTATTGTTCCAGCCAAAACGAGTCCTGCAAGTAGACGTCAGGTCGTAATACGGAAATGCATTTTGCAAATCGTTCTATGTATCGTTAATTTCGGCACAAAGTGCATGGCGTTTGCGCGGAATTTCGCTCGATTTCTTGCTCCCTAATTGAAAATTCACAATTGTCAAATCGCCAAAGAACTTTCGCGTAGAGTTTAACACTATTTTTTGTATGTACTGAAAAGTAACACACTTGTTTATAAATAATTTTTAAAAAGTCATATTAAGTAATTTTTAAAAGAGAAATCAATCATAAGAAGGTAATAAAAGTAAGTTGAATGAACGGGGAGTTTCAGAAAAATATTAAACAGATTATTTTTCATATTTCTGAAATTATACATTAATTAATTTAGCGTTCATTAGAATTGTGGCCCGTACAATGGTACTCAAATAATATCGTTAATCACTCACTTGTAACTCGTTGATGGCCACCCATGAATTACTGGGAAATCCTTGAAGCATAGGGACCAGGAATTGCAGGCAGCCACTCCAGTGACCGATTAGGAGCATCATACAGATCAGGTTAAAAATCCGCATGAACACCGACGCCATGTTCAGGAACTGCCAACAACAACGTTAGAGCTTTATTCTCGTGACGGATTGGGCGCGTCGAAGTGTTTCTCACACGTTTTGGTTAAAACTTCTCTTGTTTATCCAAAGCTCCGGTTTGCGTAGTGTACAGCAAGTAAGCGAGTGTTACACAAAAAACGCGGTAGATAATTCGTCGAGAACAATTAGTTCTATTATTGTTTCTTTTTTTTTGCTCAGATTTAGGAATATTGAGCAAACTACGTGATGGGATCCGTCACTAAGATCCGATCGTCGTATCGATAAATTATTCAACGAGCACTTTTACAAATTTTATAGAGAATGAAGCTTGTTTTAATTCTTTAACCAGTCATTCCTTTATAAAACAGCAAATTTTTAGACAAAGATTTAATTTAGAATCGATATTCAAGATTCCTTGTGAAATTTCAAATATTTCAAGCTGATTTTTGTAGCTTAAATGATAAAATAACAGGATAACTGCTTAAATAATTAAGATCTTCATCATTGACAAATGTATATTAAGCAAGAATCGATGCTCGCATTCAGATCTTAGCGCGGATATATATAGTTCGAGTGAGAGTGTCACACACTTTTCCTAAGTTGTCATCGCCGTTCTCATACTCTTGAGACTCTTTCTTTTTTTTTTCGTCCGTTAAGAAAAGCATGCTACATTAGAAAATACGCATCACGTGGCACACAAAAGAACAATTCAATGTAACCTAAAACGTTGAATAAATAACTGGTTACTCTACGAATGCTCTAACAAAAAATATCAATCATTTGCAACTGGTTGGGCCAAGATTCTCAAACCGCTTATGCGCCAAATGTTCATGATATATGACGTACACAAGAAAGGAAAAACAAAAAAAAGAAATCGACGCTCATCCAATAACGTCGATGTAGTCCGTTCGGTTCCATAACCATAATTGCAAATTGCTCGGCTCCATCGTGCGCAATAAGTACGATATGGGAATCCGTCCGCACTAAAATAAAAAGCTGGAGAACACGCGGAGAGCGTACCGACATGGCTAATTTGCCGAGTTAACCCTTCGAGATTCCGATCCGTATCTTACTTCGATGATTATCACGCGGTTAGTTGCATCTTGATCTTCTTCCCAATAATTAATACGCACGATAAAGTAATTTGCGCGTTAAAGTGAAATATTAATAGATGTATAATTTCAACGAACGATTCAGTTATTTTTAATATATAGTCACTCGCTAATGTACAGCAAATGAGTTAAAATCTCTTAATTTAGACATTTTCTAATTTATTTTTATATATGCACGTACGAAATTACGAATTTTTACAAGAGATTTTTAATTAAAAATTTAAAAATTATAGATCAATTTTGTTTTACACGTTATAAAAAAGGGATCGGCAAAAGCGATTGATAAAATTACTCGAATGGGTTGGCGTCGGATGGTCTCAGCGTTCTCCTGTTAGTCGAAAGAATAAGGATAGAATTATCTAAGGATCGTTGAAGGTATCATGAAGTGCGACTCATGTTTATGGGTATGTACATAACGTATGTACATATGTGGCGATGACATATATATATATATCTGCTTCCGCACTTGTATGCGTACGGTACTCGTAACGAAACTCGTGACACGCGCGCGCTGCAATAATGAACTGTGTCATGCACCGTATTCGCGGCCACCGTATTCGGTGTTCGAGAGATTTCGTTCGCGAATAAACCCTGAGCCGGTGGCGCGCAAATGAATTTCCAATACCGGCGCGCCGTCGACCCGAGCCACGTATGTGCGAAGAAAATTCTCTCCGAATCCGGCCCCCGTTATATGCGGCGACGAACTGAAGTTTCCGAAACTTAGACGCGCTTGCCCAAGCACCCGCAAGTAGTTCAGAGCCTTATCGAGCTTTCTCTTTTTATCGTCCGCCGTATCTATCATCCTCGATATACACTTTCGTGCTCTTATAACTTACGGAAGTTTGATACTCTCGCGAAGAAAAATACTTTGCAGGACTCGACGCAGATGAAAAATTTGTGCCGGCGATTTATTAATAAATCTAAACGCGCGACAAAGGCAAAGGCGAGGAGTAGGTGAAGCTGTTTACGAGGTACTTGTCGAGTCTTGGGCAATCGCGGCATAATGATCTTGAAATCGTACGGCAGTGGGACCTGTCCCCTGTGTATAACAGTTAGGTAATTATTCTTGCACTTAAACCGCAGAAATGACAGAGCCATTGCAGTACCGACCGTAATGACATAATGACGTACAATAAGCTTCAAACAGATGTGTCATCTTGTTGAAGATAATTTAGTTCCATGCGTGTTTTTTTGGGGGGGAAAAAATTCTGTATATACTCCCTCTTTATTTTATCGCGATGAAATTGCAGCAATAAATACTCATAGAGTTTATAAGTGAACGATAATTCAAATTACAATAATATAATATTTGATAACAATTACGTTACATTTTTTTTAGATTTAATAATCAGAAATTTTTTAATATCAATAATATAATATTTATGAGTGAAATTTAGTTTATTGTATGAAGTTGGCCTGCATGGCTTCATCACTTGTGCGATCACGCCGAACACCTGGTCGTAAAAGAGTCGCATTTACAGTTATCGTAGACATGGCCGTTAACAGATTGCAACAGTGTAAAAAGACGACGAGAGATGCATCTCGATGCCCAATCGCCGTAGGATTTCGATGAAGGGCGGAGCTCTGGTTATCTAAATGCGGTAAAATATTAGGGGGTAGTATCTATCGGGGGGTGTTATGATACTCCATGGATGATGATCAATGGTAACTGTTTCTGCGCCTACGGGAAACAAGTAAGAGAACATATGGGAGAACTTACAGGCTAGACCACATACAGCTCAAATACATTACCTGATCTACAAGTAAAAAAGATCGTGTACACGTGGGATACACGGTACACGCGTGCACACGCATACGTATGTATATCGCCGATGCCGTTAATGAGCGATGCGACGTATATAGGTACGTGCGTGGCGTGGATTTGTAAATCAACAAGAATTAAGAGAAAAAAAAATGAAAGAAGAAAGAAGGGAAACACAAGGTAAACGATACACTGGTCAACTCAACATCAACCTTCTCTTCTACGAGACAGTCACAGGTCTAGTAAAGATGAAAGCTTGATTCTGATTATGTTCTCCACGATATATGATTAATGAACAATCAACGATCAATGAGTCAGCGCACTAGTTAACGGATGGCGATTTGTAAGTGGCAACAACAAACGCTCTAAAACGGACACCGGAAACAAAAGTGAGTATACTGCAAACTAAAGACACAACAGAGAACAACCGAGGTACGGGGGGGCGGGTTCTTCACCGGAAGAGAGAGATGTTTGTCGTGAGGGTGAGAGTTCCTCGCGCCTTTGGCCGAGACGAATTCGAGTGATTATGATCAGCGTTATGAGGGACGACGAACAAAACGCAGCTGTCAAATCAAACACATTGCGTTGTTAAGCCTCGCGCAAGCCAAGCCATACACGAAGCGAGAAGGCGAAGTGTGTCTTCGCTCTTCTGTCGTGTCTTCGTTTCTCCGGTTTTTTTTTTCCGAATTTGCAAGCACACAGATAGCCAGCGGTTATATTATACACAGATATAGAGGTGCATTTTCTCGGCCGAGAAGCAGCGACAGAGAGCGGGGGCAAACGGGCAGCGACAGAGCGAAAAACAGAGAGCGGGTGGGTAAGACGCGCGCGGCTGGCGACAGGCTAGTTACAGGGTGAAAGTCGTTTGCAGAGCAGCGTTAGGGGAGGATAAGCGAGCTCCTCTACTCTCATACGCATTGCATCCCTAATTGTTATCCCGTTTAGCGCTCGCGCCAATGTGGTCTTGTGTGTATCCATTTCCCTCCTGCCACCTTCTAAGGCAGCGATGCATCTTGGGGTACACAGTCTCGATGTACAGTGTGATACACAGTTTACAGTAAAGCGACAGAAAAGGGACGCCCAATCACGTGCGCTCGTTTTCACAGGATCGTGCACACCGTCTAGCGATCAAAAGCGTTTCACAAGATAGTGCGTGGAAACACAGGCGGTTTTGCGGTCGTCCATCGGGTCACGGGACACGGTGGAATCGGACTGGAATAGAGGGGGGATACAAGACGGAGGGATCGAGGAGACGTAGAAGATACAACAAACAGTCAAATAGTAAACGAGAGGAAGTTAGATTGAGAAGATAGATAGATAGATGGATAGATAGAGAGAGAGAGAGATAGATACAATATATATAAAGAGACGGAGAGAGGAAGGGTTTAAACACGAATATATACGATTGTTTTGAGTCGGACGCGCCACGCCGGACTTTTGACAACCGATCCTCGTTTACTTCATTCACTTTCACGTCGAATATCGCGCTGTCGATTGGCGATCGTCGGGAATTCGGGGCCTTTACCATAATACATCCGCGAAGTGACGCCGTGCTGGCGCTAAAGGTGGGCTCCGTAATTAAACCGTGCCGGGCGTTCTCTTTGCCATATCTATATTTGTGGGCCTCTAGATTGTCATATATCACACACATAGTTATGTACATGTACTTTCTCATCGCTAGGCGGGTGCCGATGGTGAATGTAAAGAAGCATAGCCTATTGCTGCGGGTATATGTAAATGTATAATGCGGCGGAAAAAGTAAAAGCTGAATGTTTGTAATAAACCAACGAGCCAATCAGCGTATAGCTCCTCCGTCCAATTAACCTCGTCAGCCCGGCTCCCGGTCCCCGCGAGACACCGACAGAACGGCAGTCGATCGGTTCAATCAACAATCGATCCATCCGATTCCCGCGCGATGCTAGAAATTATTCTTCGGATATCCTGATCCTCGGTAAGGAGATAAACGATTTAATTGATTCACCGGTCAAGAATACATAGCTCGGTTTTGAGGCGAAAATTGTGGGATCTACAATTTCTGAAATATTTCACTATAATATTTCCAGTCGTGTTTGCGACATTTTAAAGCGCCGTTTTTTTTTAACAAAAAGTTCGGCGAGAAATCGTAAAGCGAATGATAATTCTTGACTGTCGGAGATCTCGTTCAATAATTATGTTAAATATTGTGCGGCCAAGAGGAGGTCGAGAGAGTTGACTTCCTTCTATCGAGTCTCGCGGAAAACCGGATGGGAAATTTCCGAGGCTGATTCGTGGTGCGAATCGCGTGGACGTGAGCTTCGCGCGTTCGCCAGGGCGGGTTACCTTAAAAATAAGTTCGCTTTTGCTGAAACCGGACTTCTTTTTAGTCATATTGTCAGAACTTAGGCGCCCCCTCCGCTCAGTGCGTTTTTTTTGTAGGTTCTGCAATATCTAGAAACAAAAGAAAGCGGGACATAGCCAGACATAGTAAGAAGAGGTTAATAGAAATTCTGCAGAGGTTAATAGAAATTTCACAGAGAGAAGGAGGTAGAAATAGTGTCAGAGAAAGAGTTTAAGAAAAAAACAGAGGGAGAAAGAAACGGAGTTTTGAAAAGTAACAGTGAGGAGGAGACGGGAGAGAAACGTTGGTATAGTTAGTACAGTAGGCGGATTTATATATATATTAGTTGACAGTTTGCAAGACAGTATGGTGGATACAAGTGGCGAAAAGTAAGGCGGAAGTAGAATAGGAGATTGTCGGGCGGTTGCAGGAATCGATTTTTCTTTTTCTCGTCTCTCGTCGGAGTCAGAAATTCCCGTGTGCGGTACTTGTGGCCACGTTACACAACGGACGCTGAAAGGCAATCCCATCCCCTAAGGTTTTCGTCCTTTCGCTGTATAATTATGTGAAGTATATATATATATATATACTCGGATCGCGAGGTCCGCCAGCAGATGTGCAAAAGTAGTATAAATCGACGTCACTGTGGACATGCTTTAACTTTGTGACCACCCATTGAATCAGGCCCAGTACGCACAAATCACGTGTATGTGTGGATCACGTTACAGTTTATCCATTTAACGAATAAATTAAGAAAAAAAAAGTAGAGAAAGACGATAAATATATTTACATAGATATAAGGTGTTAGTACCTCTCATTTTCCATCCTCCCTCCTGAACGCTAGTACTGGCACATACACAAGCACATAAACAGAGTAAATAATTACACCATTGTGTCGGTATATCGGTATATCGGTGTCGGTGCGAATTCTCGCTTCGCCGGCGAGTGTCGACCGTCGTAATCTGGGTACCCAAAGAACGATCGATCGATCGTGTGGGTGATGAGAGATCGGTAAAGTGTGAGTGGCGGGCGCAAGAGAAACGATTTTTTCGGTGATGTAGAGCGTGGTGTGTGCACGCGAAAGTATAATCGGCAAGGGCACACGACACGATAAAGAGTAACAGTCCGTATAATCCGTGAATTAGGTAATTAGTAGTCAAACAAGCCATTCGTTAATATCAAAGCTATCGAATTAGCAATCGCGCGCCAAGCGTGAAGCCGCAGTTCCTTGTCAAGCTCGGATGAAGCTCGATGAATTAATTAGCGGTTCTGTATATATGTGGTGTCGTGGTGGATTTTACAGATTGAGTAAAAAAAAAAAACCGCGCGATATTAACTTGCAAAGCCGCGTAATTTGATCCCGGGCGTGGGTCTGTAGATCCATCGAAGTAATACAGCACGCGAGAACGTAATTGACTTATTCGCGACACTGTCGATATTATCTTTCATGCAAATTCGACGGCATTGTCTCTGGTTTAAACCATCCACTAAAATTTCATTGTGATATACGCCGAGGAGAATTTTTTTTTATATACTTTTCCACATGGGAGAGGCTGCTCATTTCGTCTTGAACAAACATTTCAGTAATTTAATCGAAATAGGACGTTAATCGAAGAAAGGCTAAAAAAGAAGAAGAAAAGTGCACATTAATTTACGCTTGAAGGTACAACAATCATTTTAAGTGTTGGTGATACATAATAATAAGACATTGCCTTAGCTTCGATTCGTAAAATTCATATTGATGAAAGAGAGAGAAAGACAGAGAAAGAGAGAGAGAAAAGACAGAAAGAGAAAGAGAGAGAAAAATCTGCAAATGTGATAATTGTGAAATATATAAAAATTCTGCTCTTCCCGGGGCAATGTGCGCGCATCGCTGCTCTGCTGAAAGAAACAGTCTGTGACGAGATAAACATTGACAAAAGGAGAACGCTCCCATCTCTTTCTGAAAAATTCCATGCAAAAGTCACGAAAAGGCAGAAGAAACTTGAGAATTATCGGAATTTTTTTTTCCCCCGTTAAGAGATCACACCGCGTGTGTGTAGTTCGAGGTGAGAGAACATCGTACATGGTCGCACATCGATTAGAGATTATTAAAGTACACACAAACAGCACAGGACAAAAGAATACTCATGTTCGTCGATCGCGATCTCACGACATTCCTTTGTCGCGTCTTACTGCATACATCGCGGATATAATTGTGCGCGACGCGAGAAACGCGCGATTTTGCGCCACGCCAATCGAGTTGCGCACCGCGAAAATCACGCGGTGGACGTACAATCGCGCGTTTCTGCATGACGGCTATGATTTATCGTCTCTTAATGTGCGTACACACGCGAGTACGTTTTAATTTGCCACGCTGAATGCAACCCAGCCCCGACCATTATCGCGGCGGTTTGCTACTGTGCGGCTGTTTAACTCTAATGTGCGTGCTCACAAAGGCACTCGTGTGTTTGTTATCTGATTTAATTACGATGTAAAGGGAAACTGGATGTACGTGCCACGGGCAGAAAGCTTTTGCACTCGTTACAAAGAGCACTGCGTTTTGCTGTTACTTTTTTTTCAGTTAATTAATTAATTAATTAATAAGAGCGAGGGGATCGTCAACAACTTTGGAGCACGTTGTTGATTTATTAAATTCGAAGGCGTATGCACGCATATGAAGGAATTGTTTGTCTCTCTCTGAAATATTTGGTGACATAATCTGCAAGTCACATTTGTATAATATGCAGGATATTGCTGTTTAATGGAGAACACAGAATTGACGCAAATCATATAACGAAAATTCAGTATTAAATAAATAATGCAGAAAATTTGCGATCATCCTATTATCCGTTTTATCGATTTGTCTTTTTTACCTTATCTGTTCGAACATGATTTTCCATCTTTATGCATTATGTATTTATTTTTTTATATATTTTAATGTTAAAAATATTTAACTGAAAACAAAATAACTAGGAGAAACGAAAATTGGGAAATTTTTAGAATTAAATTGGCTTTGACTTAAAATAATGTAAATGTAATGAAGCTCTTTCACTATCTTTCTCTTTATTTAATGCCTTGTTATTTTAACAAATAAATGTGACAAGCTTTGGTGTACCAAAGCAGTCATAACTTAAATCTTTTAGATTGACGTTCGCGTCGTTTGTTTAAATCTGTCAAATCCAATTGCGTGAAAAATTTCGTTCGGCGAACAATACGGAAAATACTGTGCGATGAAAGAAGAGAAATAAAGAACAAGAATCGTCTCTTTTAGATCGAGTCTGCGCGATTAATCGACTGTTCTCTCCTTATTTCCTGTCTCTCTTCGTGAAAAACGAAATGTACACGTGAATGACAGTACATTGTGACGTATGTAACATATATACATATATGTACATATATGTACAATATATGTACACACACATATATCCAGAAAATGTTACGCTCCGCTTTCTCAGAAATCAACACGTAAGAAGCATCTCTCTCTCGTGGAAAATTTTCCTCTCGTTGCACAATCGAGCCGGAACGAGACTGCGTCATTGCGGATTCGCCGTTGCGATCGCGCAGAGGAGCAGCAATTCTCAAGACAAGAGCGGAGACGCGAAAGACGCACGCGAAAGAGAGGAAACGTCATATCCGTTACGTGTGTATATCGGGTGGCGAGACAATTAAAGGATCGCACGCGCTTCTCCGCGTACTTCCCTCGCTCGCCTGTCGTACGTGTAAAAGAGATACCCAGGGTGGATACCTAACGACCGTCTACATTGGAAAAAGAACGCTGGAAAATACACGTCGGTAATATAATATTATAATATAAAAACGTGCTCCTGAGAGAAAAGAGAGAGAGAGAGAGAGAAAAAGAGAGAACAAACGAACAAAAATATGATAATACGGATACATACGTGGGCAGAGGAAAGTACCGACGGCGTCTGCGTAATTTGTACTCTCCGTCCTGGCGGAAGTAAAATGTCAAAATGAAACAAAAAGAAACGAAATCGGAATCGCTTCCTCCTCGTAAAATCAGGCATATCTAGACAACACGAAACAACAGGCAATCAGAACGGAACGCGAACGAGAGGGGAGAGGGGGAGTCGAAATAATCGGCGGGACTGTGGGGTGCTCCTTAGAAATTTATCACGGGGGAGGGGGGGGGGAGAGGAAGGCGGAATAAGGGATGAGGAGTAAATTGTTGGGAATAAATAAAACTGGGAACACACACTGAACACGGGCACATTGCCAAGAATTTTGGACAGATAAGGTTAATTAACACCTAACACTCACAGGCAGACCTACGGTTAGACCAACCAACGTTTTCTCGTCTGTTGAGCGGTTCGTGTCGAATAACTCGCGGAAATTCTTCATCGGGCTGACTCTCTCGTATTGTCACGTTGTGCGCAAGAATCTTTTTTATTAGACTACTCCTGTTTTATGACGCGCCAATTGGACGCGGCGGCAAAGATCCACGACAAACGAATTCTCGGCTCTTCATCGTCACCGTCACCTCATGCGCTACCATTGTCAAAAAATGGTGCATCCGGAAATGTATATATAGATATACTATCAGTATACAGTTACATGCACACGTATCTAGATTATGCAGACCGTCGCTGAAAGAACGTCGATAAATCGCTATTGACTCATAAATGTACATGCGCATCTATGTCGTATCAGGCCAATAAAGTTTATGCGGCTTATGAGGCCGGCGATAATCGAGAGCCGAGAAATTCGAAACGTGTTTTTTTTTCAACGCGGCGGCGATCGGGCACGAACGGCCGGGGGCCGTTCCTGCGATCGCGCGCGATCGAATATTCGACACGACCAGTTCGACAATGACTATATTCGTAAACTCAAACTCATGTTAGTACCTAGCAGAACGGAACTTTCCAACAAAACCCGACAAAAACAAGGTAGCATCTCATACCAAAAAACCGTTCTCAAGAAACTTTGGCGAGGAATCAGCTAGTCCGGTGAAACATGGATTTCCAACAATATATGTATATATATATATAGTTATAGAAAAAAAACATCGTCACTAAGGTATATATTTAATACTGCAAGCATTGTCATTCTCCATCGATCAATACATACTGGATTCTTCTCAGCTAATATCGCATCTTCTAATCTGTGATCCATGTCACACGTCGCATCGCCAGGACTACGGGACTAAGGGCAAGACTGATCAAGAGCTTGTTGAAATGTTCTATGCAGTGAGAGAGCTATTTGACTTCCATGAATATACAGCTATACGTTTAGTTCTGCATGAAATATCGAATTTTACATCTATATATCACTCTTCAATTAATTTCAACCGGAATGACCGTTTCAATAATTCCGTTATCTTACTCAATGGTACGTGTGATCAATTAATACGTATAAGACTCTTTCCGCTTTGCCCGTTCGAGTTTGTAGTGCTTCAGATTTCGCGACGAAGTTGCGGCGGCAAGGAAGGAGTTTAATTACTCCGTAAGTCCGTAATAGGCTTTTAACATTTGATCAAATAGTAAGCATAGTCTTTTCCCCGCTCGGTCTACGCTCGGCAACTCTACGGAACATGGAACTTCCCGACACACAACGTTCGAAGCTCTTGATCGGCTCTGCTACAATTCACAAACTGGATCTAAGTATGTCGGGTGTGTTATATGTGTAAAAAAAAAGAAAAAAGGAAAAATAACTTCTCGTACCGGAGACTGTAAATTACACGACAAGACTATGCACGTTCTCTATGAAAACTCAAAACGAAATTTAAGGAAAAGAAAAAAAAAGCCGAGAGACAGGTGACCACAAACGAAAACGGCAACGGTAATCAGAATAATCGTAATCAATGAGTAAACAACGAAAGAAACGACAGTAGTGAATAATAATAATAATAATAATAATAATGATCTAGCGTATATAGATATATTTATACGTAGAAACACATTGAGTTTTGTGTTAACGAACGCTTGAATCAAGTAAGGGCAATTGGCCTTGGTTTCAGGGTAACTAGGCAGGCACACCTTGCTGGTTCGGTCTGGTTGGGGCGGTGTCGCCCGACGCTCGTAGTGCCTCTCCGGCTGTTGATAAAGGGGGATCTGCAAACCCATTCGGAAACGTGTTCTCGCAGTACGCCTAGTAGTCGATTTGTATATATTGTTTTCTTTTGTTGTTTGTACTTATGTTTGTATGTCGGGGGGAATTGAGATGGAAAAGATTTCTGTGCGTGTCAGTGTATGCATGTGTGTGCGCGTGTGCGTGTGGATGTACAGGTTTTTATAAGGCAGTGACGGTATGGAAAATTATGTATTCGGGGAATATAGGGAGATCGCGCGTTATATTATCTCTCACGGCACTTGATTACTTAAGAAAGTAAGTGGGTGAGTGTGTGATAGGGCGAGAATATTTTTCGATGAGACGATGAATTACAGGATCCCCGCGAGATACGATGTTTTGTGTGTACAGCGACGTGATAATCTCACGCTCGCTTGTGGTGTGTCTTCGTTTTCAGTGATGTGTGTCGTGTGTGTTCATATCCACTCGTTATGGGGATTTTTCTGCTGCTACAGTCTAATGGTTGAATTATCGGCTCTCGTATCGAAACGATGGAGGGATAAACATAACAATTGTGTATACGTGTACGTGTGTTGTGAAAGAAAACCGTCCGTTTTGTTATACATCAGTGTCGGTTGTGTCTGATAATATATGTGAGAACTTGAAATAAAAAAATTTGTAAGCGCTGTTTTTTTTTTACACATTAATATTTTTTGAATGACTGCAGAGATATGCATTATGCGAAACAAAGTTTTCGTTTATTTATTTTGCACTTACAGTTTTTTTTATATCAAATTGCACTTTTCTACATGGCAAAGTATATAAAATAACGACGAATTAGCCAATAATTAGCCATTAGTAAATTAAATTAAAACAATTTCACTACAAATATTATATAGCAACCGATATATTTTTATAGTCTGCCCATTCTTATTGAAGAGATGATAATATAATCAACTTTGATTGACTAATCATGCGAAATGATTTGTAAATTAACTAGGCGCGCTTGCATTTTCTCGGCGCGATAGGTATGTATAACACCACGTACACGTTGGAAGTTTATTCTTGGCGCTTCGAAAATAAGTGCGACAACGACAACAGTATAACAACGCAGAGGAGAAGATGAATGTAAAATATTTGGCTAAGTTTCATCTTAAATGGATCCCATATATTTTCAATTATCCCTCTATTAGCGTTCTATGAATAGTGGCGCCACCAGAATTACTAACTCTCGTTGTCGTTGGCCGCACTTTCGAAGTCCATTGATATTTTCACCCGAAGCTCGGTCTCGAAAGCGGTCTCGTACGAGAATTGATTTGATTTCTGCATTAATTGAGAAAACATTTTATCCGCAATTCAACGAAAACGAATTTATCGTGATTCATTCGACGAAGAAAGGGAATGCGGGATAGCGATTCTCGATATCATTGTATTCGACGGTGCATTTCGTCTCCCGCGTTTCTTCGCTTATTATTTGACGGTAGTGAATTTTGTTCAAACGATATCAATACCGGCGCGATATGAAAAATCTATTGCACTTGGAACGCAGCTTTCCTCTCGTGCATACGTTTCTCTTTTTTTTTTTTTTTTCACAGCGTATATCTAGTACAACAGAACAGAACAGAGAGGAAAAAAGCAGAGGGAGGCAATAGTAACGTTTCAAGGCAAGCGTAACAAGATTTTCAGCGAATGACAGACTGCTATCTCGATTGGACGAAAAGCCTGATTGATTCGTTGGTCTCCTCGCTGCGCCACGATTTTTTACGCTAACAGCGCGCGAGGTAACAAGTAACAAAAAAAAAAAAGAAAAAATCAACGTTATCTCACACAATCGCCGATGTGCGGAAGCACCGAAAGGTAGCAATAATTTCTCAACTCAATTAACTCACGCAAACAATTAATGCGCTTGCAGCTCATTCGCCGTGTAATCGACCTAGCGAGATATGTATATATACACATCATGTACACGAAATTATGGATATTATCATTACCGTTATCCGACTCAATTTCTTATCGATGTGATAATGTTAACGTTTTATAATCTTCTTCTTCTATTATTCTATTGTAAATGCAACAGTCACGTCGCAGTATTTTGTTTGATTTGTTGAACGTTTTGTGAAGAAATAGCGAGATATATTCGTAGCAAAGTGAAATAGAGACGCGAGTTTGTCGGAAGACATTGATAGAAACCAGTTCGATCTTGTTGTTTTATTTTACCTTTTACTCATTCTGTTCTTTCTTTTATCTTTCGAAATGACTCTCCGGTCGAACGAAAGGGGCGGGCAAATACGTTCACGCGTCGCTTCGATTATCGAGTGGTATGTACACTTGCTTTGGGAGGGCAGTTACTTACCCGTCGACGAATCGTCGTACCATTACATCACGTGCACAAAATCGACATGTGCGTTAAAACGAGAGCAAAAAAGTAAACGAGTAAAAGATATATATATATACGAATAGCGAACAACAACAATTATCGGTGCATCGGAACGACAATGAAAAATATAATAAAATGTTGTCGTATTGTGTCACGGGATTCTCTTTGTATCGAGTTACACGGTGTATTAACGATGGTACTGCGGGACACGCAATCGCGTGCACGTGTATCCTTTTTCCTCTATTTGTTTGTATTTTTTTCTCGTCACGCTATCTCTCCGCTTGTGTCTCCGCGAATTGTTTGTCAGAGGTATTACCTCCATTGTGTCATGGCTATTATCTGTTTACGCCCCTCTCGGTGCGGTGAGATGATGGAGCAAGGGAGAACAGCTGATTCTAATTCACGATTATTATTGTTATCGCGAGAGAGAAAGACAGACGGAGGGATTTTTGTGGAGACTTTCTTGTAGAGTGGAAGTTTCGGGGCGGGGCGGCGGGGGTGGTATCACGGGATATATTGAGTAGAGTCGCGGGGGCGGGCGGGGGGAAGAAGGGACACTTATTAGATGTTCAGCAACGGAAAGCGAAACATAATCTAATCATCTGCCCAGTTCGAAAAGATTCCCCGCAGTGGTGGACTGAGACTTTTGCAACAACGACGAAAAAGTAATTTTGTCAAGAAGCGTATCCTACTTTTGCTGCATACACCTAGAAAAGGTTTTATGTAACATACATATTCGATCGACTGAACTTGGTTGGACGAAATTCTTATATGAAAGGGAGAAACTCTTTGTACGTAGTGAGAACGGAAACTCTCTGTTAGTGAGTGCAAATTCGAGAAAATTCGATTAAAAAAAAAAGATTTGCCTGTCGAACAGACGGAATCCACCACTGACGTGAGAACTTCGCTTGGTAACTCAGTGAGTCACCTGCGGCTAAGTACGAAATATCCACGATATAAGGGTACGAAAGTGGGCTGACTTGTTTCCTTTACCTCCTCAGATTCTCTAAAGCGACCATATATCACAGGCATAGACATAATTATTTAATATCCCGCGTAAAGTGCGGAAGGTGATTTCTGCAATTGACAGATTCAAAAAACTGACAATCGACACTAATTAGCTCTCATTAAGCCTCATTGTCTACAGGAAAAGCGGCAGTTTCGTAGGAGGGAAGATCGTTCGTCAGCTTCCTGAATCCGTTTAAAGATCACCAAACGCTTCTCCTTTTCTCTTTTTTTTCTAAGATATATGTATACGTAAATTATACACGAACTACACGTATCGTATGATTACAAAATGAGAACAGTGCTGAATAGTAAGTAGCGGAACACTCACATAGACCTCTTCCCATTGCGAGACATACCGCACCAGTCTTGACAAACGTAGTAACCTAACGAGTGACAATAGTTTTGCAAGCCTGAGAATCCTGAGAGCACGTCCAGCATGCAGGATCTGGAAGGACTCGCTGAAGTCCTGAAACTTGTGAATTTCTTTGTTTTAATATTTATTTCTTGCCAATCCGTAAACAAGTATTCAAATATCCAGAATTATTTAGTTACTCAGAAAAGTCTTTCATTTTCTCTCATTGATCCTATATTTATATAAAGTAATAATACGTGTTATAAGTTATATTTATTTTATATCTGTTTCATAAGAATTTTAATTTTTTACTTGTAATGTTATTCTATTTTTGTCTTTTTAAAATTTTATTATTTTATTTGTTTTCAATTTCATAATTGTATTTCAGAAAAATTATACAAAAAAAAAATAAATATTAAAGAAAAAATAAAAATTTTTTCAATAATTTTATATATATATAATGAAAAATGCATTTTATTTGGCAAGAAAATTAAAAAGTTATTTTGATGATTTTTCATGGAGAATAGTGGGATAATAACTTACAACTTAACAAGGCATGCGTGTAAGGTTACTGCAGGACGGTGTAGGACATACTTACTTGATTAAATATGAGAAAAATGTAGTCTAATGGTATGGAGGAGATGAGGTCGAGAAAGAACCAAGTCCTGAGGTAGTGTTTCGCGATTAACTTCGGATCCAGTATCACCTGTTCGGCATTATCCTGCTGCATTATACCTGCAACGAAAGAATTTTACTCCGGTGTTTTTCACGTCAATGATTTTCCAAAGCCTGCGAAGCTCAAACCGCTGGAAAAACGTTAATGCTATTACCTCACGCTCTGGCGACTTGCCATCGATTCGACAGTTTGTCACCGTCGTCGTTCTCGCGCATCTGATGCATCCATTATATACATATAGGTAATGCGTAATTTAACAATTGGAAATGGAAACGAGGAAAAAGCAATCGCTGAATCCGTTATAGCGGCAAGTAAAAAAAAACGAAATAATTATTAAGACTATCACCGTTTCCCTGTGTTAATATTCGAACGAGACGTGAGACGGCTCGGAAATTTTTAATCACTGCGCGAATCAACGTGAAAGCGACGTGCAATATGATATAATGATTTTCATCGTGACCCAATTCTACGTTTATGGAACCGACTCAAACACGTTTCAAATTAATCCCCGGGTAATAAGGAAATGTCAAGGAGTTAGGAGTGTTCTCTACCCCCGTAACAATACTATCATTGTGCATAGTCGAGTCCAGCAAGAGTACAAGATGATCTGTCTCACATTGCATTTGTTTTCGCTTGTATCTTCTACTCGGGAATGTAGCAAGGATAAGTCGCATGAAAGAAAATAATTTAAAGTAGTAAACGTCTCTTGAAATCTTGGATAAAAAAAATTAGAGGAATTCTTAAGGGGAAAATTCCACTGGTCTTGTTCTTAGGAAAGAGAAAAATTATTTGTTGTCATCGGCGCGGTAATTTTGCGATCTTTAAAATTTGTATTTCTAAATGCGCGGTTGTATAAGTCAAGATATCGAGCAATAATATTAGAAAGAAAAATTTCACGTAAGGGAGAGAGAGAGAGAGAGAGAGAGAAGAAAACGATGAGGTAAATTTAATTTTAATTTTTTATCTGAGCTAACTTTATAAATATTTGTTTTTTATTAAGTCTTGCGAAGTATGTATATTACGTGTTACGTATAAAAAGAAGTTTTTGCAAAATATTTCAATGTGTGTAAATGCTTTATTTGTCGGCAGACTGTAATTTACGCCGTTTATTGAGGTAATGATGCAAAACACAATGTCAAGTGAAATTTTGCATGTCGCGGAGACACTATGATATAAGCAACTCCTAATGGTATTACATGAAAGTTTCAAAAGACGTTACTAATATCGTTAGAGATACGGAGCTGTTGCTGCGACAACGCAGCTGTTCGTGCACACAAATCCTGTTGATATGAGAGATTAGAACTGGAATTTCTCAGCGGCACACGTTTGCGAATTTAAAGCTTTTTATCACGGATTCCATTCGTGATAAAGGATTAAGCGACGAGAATTTATTATAACGGGGAGCTAATAACAAAGCAAATTGATCGATCGAATGACACTCACCCGTCCTGAAGTTGACGACGATGTCTATAAGGAATATCGTGTCGGAAAGGCAGTTGAAGGCTATCCATCTAGTGCTTAGGTCGTCATTGAAAAAACTAATGGCGACTGGCAGAATTATCAGATTAGCTACCAGTAGGAGGAGCATGCAGAGGTCCCAATAGAATCTGAAATAAAAAAAAGTTAACATTACATTAGTCAGTAAATAATTAACAGTTACATTAGAATAAATCTATAATATAAAATCAGGATTAAATCGTGTAACGGACACTGTCGTTTAAAAAGTGAAATTTGGTTTAGAGCAGCTTAGATTTTAATGCGATTTAGGATTCTTTTTCTTCTCACTTAACTTTATTCATTTTCAGCTCACACGTGATAGTCGTTTTATATTCTCACTTTCAGACATTTTTAGACAATGGGGATTGTAGGGATTCGGTTGCAATCTAGGTTAAAATAACCTTCAAAATTTGATCCAACTCTCGCCTTCACCGTAAATCTCTAAAGCCATCATAAAATCTCCTTCTTTAAATTTAATTTTGTTTTTTTACAAAATAATCTTTATATATATATATATATATATATATATATGCGTATATCGTATATAATATATTTTTTTAAAACATAATTTTACTAGAGAACATTTTTATTATGTTTTTTTATGCACTGACACATTTCCTGCGAAGCATGCAATTTTATGTGCAAATTATTTAATTAATAAAAGAATATTTGTGTACACGTATTGTTCAATTCAAAATAAATGACATTAATATCACGAAACTTCAGTGTAGAAGACGGGGCTAACTTCGTAAACAAGCGAGATGGATAACACGTTTCGAATATTGATTGCAACCAGTTGTACGAATTTACATTTTATCACGCCCCTCGGTACACAAGTTTATTTCACATTTTTGAACCGCCTAACCGGTTACGGAATCATTAGTCTGCAAAGTGGCGCTCGTGAATAAGAATGAGGGTAATTTTTCACCATTTCGCGGGGGAGGTAGCGGGAGATTTATAGCGCGATGGAAGAAACCGGGCGATTTCTCCCGGGAAGATTAGGTGGAAGTGCAGAATAAACTTTTCCGCGCTTTGTGCTTTTTAAAGAGAAGCACTCGAATTGTGGAAGCTGTCGACGGCCCGAAAATTATTCCGACACTTGGCTATACCTAGGTTGATATTTTAACAAAAATCTGCAACTCTGATTGATTGCGGTAACAAACGCGGTAAATAAGAGAATTAAAAACTTCGCGAATGCTAAATAACGATCAATTCTTGAAACAATAATTCGTCGCGAATTGGGGTTGTCGAAATGCAAATCAGATTGAATCAATTACGAATATTAATCTATAATTAATTACGCTTCCGAGCAGAGAGATTGAAACTGAATTGGGACGAGATGAGATTATTTTCCGCCGTAACACTGTGTGTTCTTAGTGCCGAATGTATGACGAGAGCAGAGAACCAATGGGGTATGTACGAGGCGGCGGGTATTTTCGATGGACATCATTGATAACTTTGCCAACTGCGCCGCAAATTGTGACGGTTAATGAACAAACTCGTAGCGCTAATTTCACAACTTTGGAATTTTCAATCAGATATGCGACGCGCGTCAAAGTTATGCACCCGGTAGTCCATTTCGATGTAAAACATTTCAACTTTTCTGTGGTCTAACGGGAACGATGGATAATACAAAGTTGCACAATATGACGACGGTGAAATCATGCATATGGATGAGTATAAGTCTAATTACTCTTTGATATTTATGGCTGCGTATATTCCTTTATTAACTAATTATTATGCTGAATAATCTCTTTAATTTAATACGATAATATCATTTTCTTTGACGTACATTTAATCCGTTATTTATTCAGAAATGCAATAATATTAAGAAATATTCATCGTGGATTAATTTCTCGATATGCAAATCCAAATACGCTTAAGAATATAATTATATTTGCAAAGACACATTTATAATGTATATTTACAGTATTTAAGTGTTTGCAATGTATTTTATATACAAAACACATTTAGGAATTATTTATAATATTATTTAGACAATTGTTTTATTGCGAAACAGCTATGTGAAAAACTTTTCGAAGTGTCATACAATTTAACGTTATTTGACGTATTATAAACTTTGTAAATCCAACAGCTTAGCTTGGAAATTATCACGCTAATCAAGAAACTTTGTCTTAATACGAAATCTCTGATGCGTAAACATATGATAGTTCACGTCTTACATGCACAAGAACAACATTGCGGGCTATCACTCTTGTAGCAACAATGTAAGTATCTCAGCATGAAGCATTATAGTACAAATTGCCATTCATCAAACCGAATAATTTAATTATTTCCTTCCCCTTTTCGAACAAATTGCCATCTTAATATAATTAAGCCGTTATGTACACATACACATACACACAGGTTAAGCATAATGCATTTTCTCAACTCCCATTAATTCTTTTCTTAAAAAAAAACTGGCCAGAAGTTGACGCAGTAATTATATAAGGCTTAAGATTTTCAAGTTATCTATCATTATTTTTCTGGAATTTTTTTCTTGTTCAAATATATCTTCGAAGTAATTACAAGCATTACCTGCTAATGGAGCGTATGTAATTTACCCATCTCATTTTGCATGAGGAGGATAAATCAGAAACTTGGAATTTTTCTCAAAAACATTTTTCTCAAAGCCGAGCCTTCGCTCGTGCATTCTTCTCTTAGCCAACGCTCTCAATTTATCCTGGTAGGATGAATTTACTTTATTAGCCTTTGTGGCTTACTACGCCATTGTTGTTGCAGCCAAAGTGCCGGGGTCAAGAGGTAGTATAGGGACTGGTCTATAAAACTGTAAGGCAAGGTAACTAAGCTCTTGTTCCCGCAGTTTGCAAAGTGTACGCATCTTACGACGACATAATACGTCAGCGTTATGATGAAGAAAATAATGCACTCCTGCGGAGTGCGTTTATTAAAGTGCAAAAGCTTCCGTTCAGCCAATTGCGAAACTCAATTTCTGAGAGCTCGACTTTAATCAGTTCGATTTTAATCGGAGCAACATTGGCCCACTTTTTGGAGTAATAACGTTGCTGCGTTCGGGCAATAAATGCGCCCGTATGTCACGACGTATACCTGAATCTCCAACACCCCGCTGATACACCACGCTCTCTCCTCCCTCCCTCCCTCTCTCTCTCTCTCTCTCTCTCTCCTCTCTCTTTCTCTCTTTCTCGTCCCCTTATCCTCAATTAAAGAATTTGATTTATTCTGGTCGTTCAAAAACGCAAACTTCATACATATCTCTGCAAAAAATTTAAAAAATCGCACAATACATTCGTACCACAATTTATGGTTACTTTATCCTCACATTCCGGCAGATTTTGCTTCGTAAATTGTTTTGCAAATTGCATTACTTCTGTTTTTACGTTTATTGTTACCTTCGCCTTTGATCTTGTCCCATTTTAGCTCGCTATTGTATTTGTAACATAACGTCGAATACCGTCGTTACAACTCGCAACATATTGTATTATTATATAGAACATTCACGAACATCACTACATGTTTAAAGAGATTTTACTTCAATTGGAATGTAATAAATACACTTTTCTCTCTTTCTCTCTGACTCTATCTCTGTGTTTTTCTCTGTAGGGAAATCATCTGATCGTGTAGATTATGAGAGAACACGCGCGTAGCTTAAACTTTTGCGTGTCTCGGCTTGGATGCTGCACGCGAGTGCATCCTGCCGGCGCGCATGTCGTTGAAATACTTTGCGGAAGGAAGCAATACTCGTGAGCATTCCATGCCGGTGTGGCGGTATCTTCGGTGGCATTCTTTGCGACGACAATTTCATTTAGTTTCGTGTGCACCATCACGGTGATATTACACACGCCATTTTTCGACCAGCAACGATGTGTAATGAGTGCCGGAAACGTTTCGCCGTCGAATACAAATCGCCTATGGCGCACTCGAATTTATTCCCCGTCACAAAGCGATGCATTTCAAAGAAAGTGTGTTCGTGTATGTGTGTATGTGTATGGATAATCCGTGCGCGGGCCATCAGTACCTCTCTCCGCTGTAATTTAATTAGATTATGCGAACATGCGGGCGATAAGACGCAACTATACTCCATTTAAACTGGAGCTTATGCTGGTAAACCGCAATGGAATACCGGGCTCAAGTCGACATTAGTTCTAATTAATTAATTAGATAATGATTATAAATGCGCGTTGACAATATTCGAGAGTTTAATATTACTTCTTACTTGACGTCGCGAATGAGCTTCAGTACAAGTTTTGTCTCTCGGCAGAACTTGTATTAATTTTTATAAAATTAGGAGGACGAGAGCGAGAAACAGGGGAGAGAGAGAGAGAGAGAGAAAGAGAGAGAGAGAGAGAGAGAGAATAAGAGAGAAATATTAATTGAATTAATGTTTCATCAAAGTTAGTGATTGTCAAAAGAATTTACATATTTTATATAAAATAATATAAATTATTATGAAATTATGATATAAATGTATTTTTGAAAGTAATATAATAAATTGAATTATAATATTATAGTATAATTTTAAAGAAAATGAGAGAAGGAAAGAGAAATTGTGATAAAATAAGGGGGAAATACATTTTAATGTTCCAAAGTCGAAATACTAAAGCTGAATGAAATGAAATGAAATGTAGCATAATAAACTGGAGCGGCTCATATACTGGGCGAAATTAATTCGGCAATATTGGAAATGGGAAGAAGATTGATGGCCGATCGCTCCCAGCGTAGCTATAGGTCGAACAGTTCTTTCTATGACGTGTCGTTTGTTTCAATTCGCGGCTCATGTTTCACCACGTGAGAGTTAATGCGGAAACATTTTCTCGAAAAGCGCGCTCGCCTTGGGAATTCGCATTATAATAGTTCGCTTTATGTGTCGATACAATATCGCGATGTTGAGGACCAAGTGCATTGGAAGGAATTTCACTTATCGATTTTCGTTTGTGTGATAAAACCGTGTGTCGCAACAATAGCAAACAGTCGTAAAGAGCGAGCCGTGTATATCGTCGGAATTTACGCTGCAGTTCTCTTAATGATTGGCGTTTATATTTCGCGTTTAGGTAATTAAGCGATATTTATGAGACGGAGAAGTGAATCACAGAATTTTCGGGCGGATAATTTAAGCGTGTTTAATGTTCTCGTAATCGACGTAATAATTATAGCGAGGCAATAAACGTCATGTTTAATATGTGTTATATGCAATATCTGTAATATGTTCGGGAATATTTTACGCTGTAATTAAAATTGCGGTGCTCTCGCTATGTGGGTCATATATCAAATGAAGCGATCAGTCGAATTCGTGGAATAGAAAAAAGACGCATGTACAAATTCGTGGATATTGGCCAACTGGCATGGATCGGCGAAATGCATTCGATTCGGTGCAAGTGGGCGTCCCCGTATCCGTTTCCACGTCCCGTTCGTGTGGAATATCATTTCGATTTAACCGCGCCTTCCGGAAACAATGCTTCATTTTTGATGAAATGCGGCAGGGAAGAGAATAGATAATTAGCTTCTATCGGACGTTCCGGCATTGAATATAATTTTAATTTAATTTACCACGAATCCCGCGTCTCGAATTTATAATGAAACACGATCCGACCGTTTTAGGAAGTATTAATTGCGTTTAGAGAAATTTCGACCTTATACTAATTGGATTCCGTGTAGGAGTAAGTCGAAAAGCGAATATAACAAAGAGGGACATTGCGTTTGTTTTTTCGTATTAAGGTAAATAATCGCGAGATGAAATGAATTAACGACGCGTGAAGAATTACGCCGTCCGACCAGGCAGACTTCCCAGCGGTTTTTGTATCAGACCGAAACTTTTTCCGCGCATATATACGTAACGCTAGACAGTGACCTAGAAGCGCCCGTGAGATTACACCTTGGCGATAACCATGCCCCGGGATCAGATTTATGCCGCTTTTTCGGAGGATCCGCTTTAACGAGCGTACGAGCGTGTGTGGGTGGGCGGGGTTCCCTGAATTCGAGACAATTTACCACGTTCTCGCCTTTCACGGGTACTTTTTCTCGGGTAGCATCCGGCCTTATTCGCGGCGGACAGTTGCATTAACGCCTAGTAAATTTCGCTTCGTCGCATTATGATATACTCGGTGCTCCGTGTTACCACGAAGAAGCTTTCCCGGCGGTAATTATAAGTATCTTTTTACATAAATTACGTAAGTATTAACGTCTTTCTCTGTCGTTATATCTTTCCCGGAATTTAGCGGTTGCAGCTTAACGACCACACGAACGTGTCATTTTACTGACGCCTCAAAGTCTCCAGCGACAAATTTGCCGATCGAAGATTCGAAGAAATTCGCAAAAATGTGGAAGCGGAAGAAGCGCGGAAATACACGCCTACACGGTTCCCGATCTCCATGGAACTCGGCGAAACGGCCGGCCGCGGCGTTGGCACGGATATCGATGAAATACGGTCTCCCACACGCGCTTCGACCCTCCGCCGAAAGGCGAATATGTTATCGTCCCAGTTTCTCTTCTTGGATACTTCCAGCTATCCTACCTGCGAGAGAGGCTGACCGCATTAATCTTAATTTGCTTTAGACGATTCGGAGTATAACAGCGCCGTACATCAAAACTTTTCCGCCGGTGCATTGAGTCGCTCGGAGACTTTCTTGACCTTTCTCACCGTCCGACCTCTTTATCCTTTCCCGTTATGAAAAAATGCGACACGTCGGAGAATTGCCGCGTCAGGAGGATGGATGATTTCTGGTCGTGAATGCTCGCGATCCATCTTGCGCTCCAAATCGACGCGGACGGGTGCTAAGAATGCGTCACTTTTAAATAAGGATTGAAACTTATTGAAACTGCTATTCCTCGAGTTTCAATACTGTTGGTTTCTGATGAATATAACGATGACTTATATCAGAGCTGAGTATCGTAAACACTTACTTTGCATGGAAAACAGGAAACTCTAATGAAAATCTAATGAAAGTTGTAACATACACATTTCTAAGAATTTTTAATTTTTTAATTTCAATTTTTATCGAAATTATGAAACGTGCTGCTACGCGTGTATGTTGCACGAATTACTGCTCAATCGTGACGTAACATTTATTCGCGACATTTATTGTAAGATTCATTACTTTATTTCTATACGGCACGGAAATTGGAATTGAGCGAATTCGGAGACACTGTTTACCGAGATGACCATTTTTAGTTACAACCGCGTATTTCTGCCTATAGCCTTGCATATTTTAAGAACGTGTGGAAAGCGTTTTAGCGTCATGAATATTGGAGAGGATTACTCATTTTCCCCGTTCCTTGCGCGGCAAATGTGCCGTCCAGAGACGCCTTACCCGCGTGTGTATTTACTACGCTGAGGATTAAGGGTTTGCCTTAACGTGTATATACGCGTCACGTATGAACGACGAATTTTGTGGCCGTGCAGCACTCTAATAGGATTACATCGAGCTCGGAACTGAGAATTTCAACCATTTTCCGCATATACATATTCGTCCCATTCATACGCGCTCTATACAGCTCTCGTTGCGAGAAATGCCGTTTTAAAGTATGACATTTCGCTTGAAATAGCGCGGAGGATTTTGACTAGACGTGCGAGAGTATATCATAGACAAAATCGCGAATGCACACGACAATTCGGGGAAGCCACAGGTATTTCACAAACTCGCTCCCCGCAAAAATGTGGACATAGTGGAGAAGAATTTATGAACTCCGGGGAAAAGCACGACTTCGCTAGGAGCGCGAAGTTTTTGCTTCACCGTCAAGCTTAAAAGTAAAGACTAGTACAAATGACTTTATTATTTTATTATTTTTATCTTTCATATATATTCGATCTCATCTAAAATACAAATATTGCGAAATTATTAAATAATCTGATGAATATACAATATTGCTAGGTGATTATCATATTTATCATATAAAATTACCACATAAAAACACAGCTTGAATTTTGTACTAAAGTACAAACATATTATTCGATGCAGAAGATTAATCGGCAAACATCTCTTCAATACTGAATGTGAAACCGATGAGAATTAATACTTATGGCAAATTTACTTTTCTGCCAAATTTAATTTTGATTCATGAATATTCCCTTTTAAATTTTATAAAATTGAAATATTTTAAATTTTCAAATTGATATGGAAAACTATATGTACAGATTTTGTGGTTCGGGAATTTTATTGAAATGGTCACATCGGAAATCGAAAGTCGTTAATACCAATCGAAACCGATAGCGTGGATCAAGTATCTACGAAGCCAAGAATTTCAACTACAATGTGTAATGCGTATATAGGTACCGGTTCAACTGTTTGAGATAGGATCCGCAGGATTTCGGTTAATATCGATAACGACAATATCTCGCATTATGTCCTATTTCGAGAGGCCGTTTCAACATGTGGTTTAACTCCTCGCCGCTGCATACCGAAAGGAGTCAACGTGAAACTTCCATATTATCTGCGAAATAGGTCCCGCCGATGTCCGAATGAATAATCGCGGCTATATCGGCATATTTTGCTACTCATTGGACTCGGAACGAAAGGTCAATTTGTGGGACATTACAGATGAAACATTCTCCGGGCGAGCTGTTAAATATCTTAAATGAGTAAATAAATTCCAATAAAATCACACGCTTTTTGGGAAAAAATCGCATTACACGTATAATGTTTTTTATATAAGATTGAAACACATTAATTATAGTATCTGTATAATTGTGTCACGAAGATTAAAGACCAACCGCAAATAAAAATGTTGCCTCGGGAAAGGAAGTACGTTAAAACGAGGAAGAAAGTACGTTTAAACTGCTCGTTTCTATTTTTTTACGATACGTATACAGCAATCCCATTCAATGTTAACGCGTGGAATTACTGCACACAATGTTTCGTAAAATAAAGTTTAAATACGCTTTCTTTTCTCTCCGAGGCAAGACGTTGTTTATACGCGTCTCCTTTTTCCATCCGTCGCTTCAATCCATTCTTCTCCATTTACGACGCGGGCGACATTTCTCGTATGTTGCAATAAAAGCGAGAGAATCGCGCGGAGCACGCTCTCCCGCGCCCGCTAATGTATCTGGGAGAATTTATTTACTGCAGAGCGCCGCGCCACATAAATGCGCGACGTCGTCGCGTGTTTGTTGATTGGAAATGCATAATGCAGTATATCCGCGAAAATTCGCAGCGCTCATAAAAAAAAGTCTCGTTGCTCACTCCGTTCGCGGGAGAACGAGCGGCTTGATAATAAGCTTTGTATCACCGCCGGAAGATGATGTTCCATCATTGCTTACTGTAATTATCGAAGCAGACTGCACCAGCAGAATAACGGGAACAATACGATACGCGACGTTCTAGGAGTTAACCACACATTGTTCCGGCGTATTAGTTCTTCTGACATTGATGGATCTGTACGCTGTGTTCCCATTCTCGGAGCAAACAGGTTTTCGGGGATGAAGTTTGAAATTGATTCAACCGGGGTGGCAGGGGGGGGGAGGAGGGGGAAGAAAATGAGTGGGCTAAAGATGATATCGGCAGCATTGTCTCTCGGGGAAAACGTTCGAATAACTGCGGAATTGAAAGTCATTTCGCTTTTAGGGAGCTAATTGACTACCTAATTAGACGAAGATAATTCTATTACACACGCGAGACCAGTTTTTCAAATTAAATCAAAATATTAAAACTGGAAGTGTTATTAATGCGAACGGTTACATTTTTGCCCCGGGGTCGTATTTCAATTAAAAGTGCTACAAAATATATACGTTTTGGGAATTGAGGTAACAGCGTTTATAGCTTATTCAAGAGTATTGGAATTATTCCCAATATCTGAAAAAGTCTTTGCAGCAAAGAATGGTGCTTCTCTTTCGCGAAGTTATATCGCGATATTCTATACGTACTTGGCTCGGAGAGGACGCCTCTCTTGATAAGCTTCGACAAACAGGTGGCAGTTGCGATAACTATTTTGTTCGCTTCGTCGAATCTACCGCACGATAATTCCACTTCACGCGACACGCCAAAAATAAAACTATATCGCCGATACTTGGCCGATTTCCATATCTTAAGTCGGAAGCCACGCATCGTTTCATTTTGTTACACATACTCGAGATACGTAAAAACCGCAGGAAAATCCGAGATTTATCTGACGTAAATGTGGATATATCTCTTCCACAAAAACATAACACTACGTTACGTTTAATTTATAATAGTCACGTATTCCGTCTTTAACCGGCTAGTTACGCTTTAAAATATTAAGGCTTTGATTTTTTTTACTTTGTTAGTCTGATTCGATCAAGAGTTAGTAGAATCGAATAAAAACGAATTAAATATATAAAAAGTACATATATTAAATAAAATAAAATTTAAATTTAATAAAATATATTAAACATATAAAAATGGAAACGATCAATTAATTAAATATTACGTGTAAACGTTAAAACTGGTAATTGAGATAACCGCAGCAGCTAAAATTTTAATTGACAAATAGTTGCTTGGCAAAATGCGACTGCATATTTTATTTTACGCATGCGAAGCAGGGACTTTGCCACAGTCGCATTTGTAAAACGAGGAGATCGTATAACGTAGATCGAATCAACATATTCTTTTATTACGTCGCGTCGCAATAAGTCTTCATTTTCCTCCTACAAATCTATTGCATTATATAGAGGAGATATGTCCGCAGATTAGACAAGGTCTCGGCTACCGCAATATATGCAAATACGTCGATACGATTTATTAAAGGAAAAATAATAATAATTCGTTGATTGCAATACTTTGATATTTATGACCTTCTACCAGGAAATTAAAGCTAGAATTAATTAAACGCTTAAATTAGTTTCAAGAAACAGAAATACTTTTTTTATGACCTGTGACACTGATAAATATTGTTCATATCTCGCATCAAATAACAACTCGTTATCTGCAATTCTTCATCCAAGAAAATATCATCTTCAAAGACATAATATCATTAAAAGCACGGTTGTACGTTACCGAGAAAACTACATTATTCGCAATTGGAGCAATTCCACAGCGGCCACCAGATTCTCCAGAGATCAGATGCACATATTTGGCGAAGTACCGCTGCATACGTGCATACGCGCGCACACACACGCCCGCGTCCGATTATATTGATTAGTAAGAATCACCATGAAATGGTTCGTCCGTATACTTGTGCATACAGGCGTGCCGAACAATACTGCGGGGTCGCCCATTGTTCGACAGAGGATGCTGACATAATCAGAATCACGATCATACATTTTATAGACCTGACGCGTGCGCGAGAACGATTTTAACCGAGCGCTCTTGTAGGCTCGAATCTCCCGAAATCCTCTTATAGATATAGCTATTGTTAGAATTGTGAAATTTCGAAGCTCTCTGTCGCTGTTAAAAAAAAATGATTTTCGTGTTCTGCAGTTAAAATAATCTTGGTTTGAAAAGAAGAGGAGTTTATTTCTTCGTACGTTGCATTGTCACTTATCGAAATGTAATGTCATGTAATGTCAAACAAATGTAACGTAAAATTCTATAGCTTCTTGAAATGACTTGATTGTTGCAATTCGTTGCAAGTGCTTTTAAGAATAAAGAGCAGCTTTACGCTCGAACTGCATACGTATAAACTAATAACTGCGCCGCGTACCCCCCGCGGTTCGCATGCCTCATAGACCCGAGAGATAATTCCAGTTTGTTTATTTGCACATGACGTTCATTTTCGCGCAGTTGCCGACGAAGTAAATACACATTCGACACTGCTTCTATATTTAAGCGACTTTGATCCGTCGCACGGCTTTCCATCGTGTTGCGCGAGGAGGGTTTATACGCGAGCTGTCGCGTATACCGTCCCGCGAAACGATACCCGTCGCACCGACGGGAATTATCACGGCTATTTCTGTGACGCATTTAGATATCGAATCATGCGGACCAGAATACGCTACGAAATTGCCGCTAACGCGCGCTTAGCCGTAACTAGGATATTAATAATTTATGCACCGCTCTCCGAGGATGTGTGCGCGCACGGAGATCCCCTGTGCGCGCGACCGCGCCGCAGAGTAATCTTTGATATATATTTTCGAGCTGGCGGAGTTAATTACTCACATCGGACATCCCATATCGCCGCGTCATCGTATTAATTTTACGTTTCAGTGGAGTTGAAATGGATCACGAGTGAGACGCGCCACACGCGAATATTGTAAATCTCGCGACGAGAACGCAATTACTTAAGTAATTTATCCGTGCAATAATGTTAAATTTCAAGCGATTATGCTTTCCTAAAATTTGCCCTTTCAAATCTTGTTCCGAAAGTGATTGCGACGTGCCAGACGCGAATATTGTCGTAAATCTTGCGACGAGAACGCAGGAATCGTCGATATTTATTGCACGTGTAAATTACTTAATATTGAATTTCAAGCGATTATGTTTTCCTAAAATTTGCCCTTTCAAATCTTGTTCCGAAAGTGATTGCGACGCGCCAGACGCGAATATTGTAAATTTCGCGATGAGAACGCAAGAATCGTCGATATTTATTGCACATGTAAATTACTTAATGTTAAATTTCAAGCGATTATATTTTCCTAAAATTTGCCCTTTCAAATCTTGTTTCGAAGATGATAGCGACGCGCCAGACGCGAATATTGTCGTAAATCTTGCAATGAGAACGCAAGAATCGTCGATATTTATTGCACGTGTAAATTACTTAATATTGAATTTCAAGCGATTATGTTTTCCTGAAATTTGCCCTTTCAAATCTTGTTCCGAAAGTGATTGCGACGCACCAGACGCGAATATTGTCGTAAATCTTGCGACGAGAACGCAAGAATCGTCGATTTTGCACGTGTAAATTACTTAATGTTGAATTTTAAGCGATTATGTTTTCCTAAAATTTGCCCTTTCAAATCTTGTTCCGAAAGTGATTGCGACGATAGTAAAAGCTGCTGTAAAAGCGTCTGTATCAGGTATCGCTGTTTCATGCTTTGAGCGCTTGTCTCGACACGTAGAACCGGCTGATCAACGCTACTTGAGAATAATTGATTGAGTCGTTATAGCGCGCATAGTCGATGATCAAACGTATCACGTTGCGCTCATTAACGGGACACCTCGGACACCTTGGCCCACTTTATTTTCCATTTAAGGCTTATTCCGTGTCACGTTTAATAAACGAATTAAAATCTATTGCTACCTTCGCAACGACTTCGAAGGCAAGAGAAAGAAAATTATTGGTTTCAGCAGGAATGAGGAAAAAACAGAATAGCAGTGGAGAACAAATTTGGTTATTTTACATTTGTAGAACATAAATTTCTTGTCTAGAAACACGTAAGCTGAAAACGTAGGCCGCAAAGAAACGATCGAAGAATAAAAAGTTACAGGAAAAAGAGTAGCTATAACAATTTGCATGGTCATTTCTCAATGTTACAAACGCCAAGTTTTCATATTTATGAAATCGAGGAATTATGCAAATTTTGAATACATTTGGAATTATGCGCCAGCGTTATTTATACTTGTTTTTTTTATATGCGATGGTACGCGGAATACGTCACGACGAACAAGAGTATTATACCAATTGTCTTCGTGTGCTTGAATTGCTCTGGGACCAAATTAGATTTTGTGTATATTAGATTCGAATGACATTACGAAAACGTACAGCCTCCCGATTTAGATAAAGCAGAAATTAATTATACATCCATGAAAAATGTATCTTCCTGTCGGCGATTTAAACCATTTATATGGAAGAGACGCGAGATGAGTTCACATCTCGCGGTGGGCGTAGGTCATGGCCGTGGTGGTTTCACATTCGGGGGAGTTAACACAGAAATAGAGAGATAATTAATTAAGTCATCTTAATTGCGCCTCCGGTTAAATTAATTCTGATCAGACGCGCGCGCACACACACCGTCGTTTCTCTCTCTCTCTCTCTCCGTTTTTCCTTTTCGCACGCGCGAGCGACGAAACGTGTGCAAACGTAGGGCGCTTAATTGACGGCCGCAAAAAGCGCCGCAGCCTTCGTTTTGTTCGCGGAGGCGGCGGAAGCCGTCGCAACTGGCTCTGCATCGCGCCGCGCTTTTTACGCTGTCCTTATGAATGAAATAATCTACGCGGCCGCGGCGCGGAGGATGATGATTCTCGGAGGGAAAAACCGCTGCCGCTGATGCGAACAATTAGCGCGGCCGGTGTCGCCGTATGAATGGGTAAATAATCGGCTTTGCGTTCCACAATGATTCGCTTGAATCACCGACAAACCGTTGTGAACGCGGCACATTACACATTCCGCGCTTTCACTCATCCACGAGTGTTTTGGTTGATTTTACGGCTTTATCGCAACAACAATATTATCATTCCATTAACACATTTGAAGATTTATGGAATTAAAACTCTGTATGAAAATTAATTCGTTCATTGTTTGAAAGTGGTTTCGCTTTTTAGGTGGAAAAAGTTATGAAGAATGCTATAAAAAAAAAACCTGTAAAGGAGATTAAAATCCTAAAATACGAGAGAAATTGTCGGAGTCATCGCGCATGAAAATCCACTAATTGTCTTGTATTAAATTTAATTCCATCAAATCCCACGTCGTGTTATCAACTTACCTCACAAACGCGAAATGTTGCCGTAAATCAAATATCCCGTTTCTCGCCTGGTTAACGAGCATACCGTCTAGCTCGACATACATAAAATTCATTACGTCACGATTCTTGCTGATGGTATATTATATGCGTAAGTAATGAGATTTCGTGAATATGTATGCGAATAATAAACTCCCGAAACACCGTTTTCGACGGTTTTGCCCGGTATGCTTGCGACAGTTGGTGCAAACAATCGATACCGCTGCAATAGCACGACGGCTCTTTCCCCGGAAGGGAAGGAAACCATTTGTTACCTGTTCCCCCGAGCTTTCTCCGTGTTCGACAACATTAATTATAGGTCTGTTTTGCAAAGCGTTTCGTTAAATATTTCGATACCTCGACTCAATACTAGATGTGAAGTATTGATGACATTTGTTTTTCTTGATGCGTCACGTACATCATTAAAGACTCGTTGAATGCAGATGCAAATGAGAGAAAAATATCGTGAAAACATTTTTCTTGAATAAATAGAAATATGTAAACATCAATAGTATGTAAAATCAGGTGTGTTTTACGAATAAACTAATGAATATAATTATTGGGATGTAGATTATATAAATAAAATATGTATTTTAATGTGGATTATATAAATAAAAATATGTATTGAAAAATTCATTCCTCAATCACAGATATTTTTCTACAATGTTGCCTTGATTGTCAACATTATGTCCAATTATGTATTGTAAGTCAATTATCAATTAAGTCACATGTGAACGGGAACTGCAGATTTTGTAATTGGATTATTCAAAATTAGCGTCCTTTGAGCTTAAACATTGGGCGCATTTAGCAAGCCTCCACGTTTGAGCTTGACGGAGCTGTATTTACAGGAAACTATTTCGCATTGTCGTGTGGCGCTCCGCACTATATTCCGGCATTAAATCGCGGTTTACGGTTTACGGTTTTGCATTTTACGATGATACATTTTGCAATGGTCAGCATAGCGCGTTTAACGACAAAGCGGCGGCCGCGTATGGTTTAGGAAGATAGCCCAAAAGGTCTGGACGGACTCGTTCGCGATTGTCGGGACATGTTGCATCTTCGCGTGGCTAATAAAGCGGCTGTTCGCCTGGCATGCAGCCCCTGGCAATCCGCGGCGCCGCGAGAAAGGACCGGAAGTTGGGAGAACACGCGTTTCAGCGGCCGGTCGTTCGCCAAACGTAAAGTGGGTTACAAGTGTTTGTTCGGCGATATCTAAACGGCGAGAGATGAGTTTCGAAATAGCAGATAGGATGCTTTCAGGGGGCTGGAACGCACCGCGTGCACCGTGGCGATTTTACGAGGCGGATCGGTTTTAGCTTTTATGCTTGCGGTCGAGCGGCACTGCGTCGCGATTTCGTTGGAGTCAGGCTATGCGGAATCGTGCGACTGAACGGCATTAATATTCGGCTCTTTGTCCTTTTGCGTCATCCGCACATCGTGTTCAAAATTGTTTCTAACTACAATTAATTCATGATTTAAAGATGACAGATTTAATTAAATGGTTTACGAATTTTATTGTTAGCTACAGAAAGTGCAAGGGTCCTTTTAGAGAGAAATTCAATTCCATTTAATTTTAATTAATTAGTTGAGAGAGAGAGAGAGAGAGAGAGAGAGAGAGAGAGAGAGAGAGAGAGCCACAACGGAAAATTTTTTAAAAACTTTCATAAAAGATTGTTCAATCATCATTGAAAAATTTTGTACGCTTTAATATTACTTTTAATTTTATATTATTTTACTTTCAATTTTTTATTATATTTAATTATAAGAAAAATTAATATATCGTCTCTTGTATTTAGAAATTTTGCTACTAAATCGAGAAGTGGCGTGAATGCGTTTTTGTAAAAACCTGTAAAACGATATACTCGTGTATAATATTATCAATCTGCTTCAACGCTACCGAGATAGGATAACTTTAACACCACAACACGTAAATATTGTGCAAACAAATTTCATATCCTCTATGCTGCATTTCAGTGTCATGATGGAGAGCAAAGGCTTGAGGCTTCAAAGCTTCACTGCCTTGATCCATGTTCACGGAAACCAAGGAAAATGGAGAGGATTGCTCAGTAGTTTGCTCATTTGCACATGACGTTTGATAAGTTAATAGTGTTGCTAGCGTAATTTAAGCAAACTAAATTAGCTGCTACATCATGGCGAGTTAATCATAACTTACTAATTTCTTTAGTTAGAAGAGACACTTTATCTCTATATATTTTCTTAAATTTTAATTATCATCTTGCGTAACGAACAGAATTTTTTCAAGTTGAAAAATTCCATTTAATGCAATCACAACAAAGTATGATAAATACCTATATTATATTTTAAAAATTACAAATATTTTCAGAATTTAAAAATTTTGTTACGCGTGCATATTATTTTTCTTTCAACTGCATAAAACATTTCAAAAAACAATAAAAATGTAATATGTAAAAATAAATAACAGTTTACATTTTTTAGTTATAGGCAGATGATCAGTCGTATATTACGGTATGAGATCGAAACGTCTAATATTATTTCCAATTTTGAAATACTCGTTTTAATTACGTCGCAACGTTTAGGATGACCTCGTTGATGAAAAAAAGTAACAAAACTCACGTGGAAATAAAAGTTTTAGTTTTCAAATTGCAATTCGATGATAGGAATAATAATCGCGATTCGACAAGAGGCGTTGAGATCAAAGAGAGGTATCGTGAATTTGTCCTAAAAAGCTCGACGATCCAATATTCGCAGACGACGTTATCTCTCTTAAGCATTTCGCCAGCATTGCACGAAAGTTAAGCTTTTGCGGAAAGGTTCGCAATATACACGCAAATGTGCTATCGCACTTAATGTAATTGAAATAGATATTACGACAATGAATCACGCCTATTTATGCTACCGTCGGAAACGTTTAGACTCCGTTCATATCTCGGAGAATATTTTAATATACTAATAATAAGACATTCAAAACAAATAAGCTAATAAATAAAAAGAATTATATTTTTATAAAAAAAGAGATAAAGTTTAAATATTACAGTTATCGATCCTAAATTAGAAATTTTTTAAAATGCTATTTTTATAGTTTTTATTCTCGACAATCGCGGAACGTTTTATATAATTAAATTATAAAATAATATAATACATGTGTGTGTATCATATATATATATCATAATTTGGCATTAACAAAATTACATTTTTTATAGATACATAATTAAAGAATTACAATGTATAATTAAAAGATTCTTTTGTATAACTATTAAATACAACATGAGAGAAATAAAAACAAACAATATATTCTCGTCGATAAAAAATCACAATCATAAACAACACATGTGTAACGTGACCAAACCATTTTTCCGCGATACCGGTTCCAATTTTAGGTGTAAAAGTAACAGTACAAATTAAAACTCGACCTATTTCATTCGCGTGCGCTCGTACTCGAAAGGGTGTAACAAGTGGCACAGGAAACAGCACCGGCACAGCAGTGGTACAGCATGCGATAGGTACCGCTCATCGAGATTTCCACATTGTCATTCTATTTACAAGTCCGGACTGAGTTCGCGAACTCTGCGCAGAGACGAGAACGCAGCGCGGTACGTGCCGTACCCGTATCTCGGATCTCCACATTTGAAACCGTACACGTGTACTGTACTGCACACATCGATGGAAATCGTACACGTGTGGCGGAATCAATTCTTTCGAAGGGACACAACGCAGTTATTCGAAGCGTCATTCGCGCAATGAATGTGTCCCCGTGAATGCGTGTATAAAGGAGCAAAATCTAGAATGAGAGCTAGAGCAAGAGAGAAAGAGAGAGAGAGAGAGAGAGAGAGAGAGAGAGAGAGAGAGAGAGAGGGGGAGACGAAGATTTTATTTTAATGCATTTCAGATGGCGATCGTTAAGAATGACACACTGAACGTACTGCGAATATACTACGGTACAATGATAAATTACTGTACGAAATGTCTCGCAACTCGGAATGAAGTTTTTACGGGCTATAAATGTGATTAAACAATTAAACGAGTGTACGTGCCTATACGTGTGTGTGCGATAATGAAACATATTCGGATAATGAAACTTTATGTTATCTCCCATTAAAAAATACAAAGAATTTTATTTTTACAAGACTTTGATTCCGACAAGAGATAACACTAGTAGCCTCTGTCGTATTTTCATTTCATTTCCTCTCATTCATGGAAATTTCTACTTCTGACGTCCCATTCTGTACAACTCGTAAATCGTTTTTACGTCATCATAAGAACCGTTTCCGCCATTGATTCAATTAACTCACGAGAGTGCGTAATTTCAATTTCGCGCGCTTGATCCGCACTGGTCGCTCGCATTTTTCGCCCGATTGCTCCCGGGTTAAGTCACTTGAGAAATTTCGCGACATCGGCGAAGAAATTTCCCTAATGCATCGTAATAACGCGGTTCGTTATTACGTGGTTCACCGTTCATCGGCTCGGAATCCGGCGCGACGCTCCGATCCATTGGATCGGAGAGCCGTGCTTCGGGAACGTCATTCGAGTCGCGAATCTATTTGCGAAAGTGCGTATACGGTATAACACGCCGGCGTCTGTAATGCGCGTCAGACTCCGGGGAAACAAGTTCGAATCAGCAAGGCGGTGGCGGCGGCGGCGGCGGGGATCGATCGTATCAGGCAGGTTTCGCGGGTTGACTCGATTGAACTGCATTAAGTACCGCGTGCGTGTCAACATGGTATAATCTGGCTCATAAATTACGATCCGCGAATGCGAGTCGCGGAGCTCGCGTTAGACGATGATTAATCACGCCGCGCCAGCTCGCGCGCGGAAGCATTCCCCGGGCCGTAGTCGAGAACTTCGACGATTATCGTTTTAACAAATGCGTAGACAGTCCTCCTCTCCCTCCCCCCCCCTCCCCCGCCGATTCCACGAAGCCGACGCAATATCGAGGAACGCGCGATCAGTTTCCGGCAAATGCGCTATGTCGGGGAGGCAAGCCATATATTTATCGAATCGGTACCAATACCGTCTTATGCTAGTCGGATTTTCGTAATCCGTGTTCGATAAACATACTTGAGGCCGAGATATAGCTGCGACGCGAATGCTGCGATGAGCATACACGTGATTCTCGCGGAAATTGATAAATTCAAAGAAAATTAATAATAAATATACATAAAGAGAGCTAATAAAGCAAAATACAATAATTAAGATAAATGTATTAATATTAATAATAAAGATAAATGAAGATAAAATGAATTAATTTGATGTTTCAATCATTGCGTCGAGTATGCAGAAAAATTATTGTAAATCAATTATACATCCGACCACTGGTATGCACGGCAGATGGCGTAATAGATGATTAACGATTAACGATATCGGATTTACATTTTTAATCTTAATCGCTTTGCAATTTGCGAGCTTTCGATGTCTCGAAGGAAGACCGATTTGCGAGAGCGATCGTGCTCCGTTTCCGATAATTCTACCGGAACAAGATGGATTAGCCGTTTCAGACGCTTCCTGCTTCAAGTACCTATATGGTATCTTAAAACGCAAAACACGTGACGCACGGTGTTTTAAAAGCCCGCGTTAAATAGCGTTGTAAAATAGGAGCCACTCGAGGCCCCGAGCACTCGACGGGGGCGTATTGTTAATAGCCTCCGGATTATGGCACGCTGCGATGCGAAATGATACTTATAGGGTGTAATTTTCCGGATAGTGGCCATACATAGCTTCTTGAGTAGGCGACCACGAAATAATGATCACACTAAGACGACGGTCGGAGACGGCCTATTAAATACGGTTTAAGTAAAATTTCTTCCTTTATAAATAAAAAAAAAGAGAGATAAAGCGTAGGTATGTCAATTTTTTAACAGATTTATACATGTAATAATTTTAAAACACGAAAAAAGAGGTGGCAATAAATGCGGAAGTATTTCCTTTCATTGTAACGAATGCGGCCATACTGCACGAACAAGGATAATATATTTGAAATAATCAAGTGTACAACAACAATTTAAATTTATTACCATAGTTGTTTCACTGGCGGCTACTCAGTTAGTAATTACTTTGCGGAGAAACTGAAGTGGTTAACTCTGTCTCGAACTCAGAATTGCGAATTCCGAAATTACCGTGAGTGCGAAACTGTCACGCGGTTTTGCGAACGAAATGCGACATTATGCGTATCCCGGCGGATCTTTATGTAACGCGTTGTCGCGAAGCAATCGGCATTACATAAAGTAAGCCGCACGGCCGCGGCTATTACGAGCGCGCGCGAATTTGTTAATGCGCTGTCCCGCTGTCGGTTAATGTCATACTTATCTGCTAGACGGTCGTCACGCGGGCGCGGTGTTCCTCGAAAGGCGAGGAAACCGACGATTATTATTCGCCTCAAGGCTGCTCGACATAAAGAGAGACCGTATACGCGAGCGGGTACACGTGGAAAGCCATTCGCCTAATCGATCATCGCGCATGGTATTCCCATGGAAATGGTTTAATCGAGATTTTAACATTCCGCGGTGTTAAAATTGTTTAAGAGTTCAGCGTTATTGACACGGATCCGGATTGTTGTTTTCAATCATACACCGAGCATTCCATTTATCATTAATAGTGTCGACCAGTAATTATCCGTGTAACGTAATAATGATATGTAAGCTACAATCTGATAATGCTACGTGAAAATCCGATAATGTACGTCAAACGAATAATTTTTTGCTAAGGAATATTTTATTATTTTATTATATCGATCTTGTGATAATCTCGCAATTATCTCGCTAGTTGCAGATAATTATCACGTAATTATCACGCTTGTGATCGTGATAATTATTTAATAAGGTACAACACTTTCTGTCACATTATTAACACTCGCGACCATCTAATGCAATCATTAGAGATTGATTCAATAAGGAGCTATTTCTTGGACAACTTTTAGGTACTATTTCAATCAGGGCGAAGATGCGAAAGTATATTGAGGGAGATAAAATTTTTTATTAGCTTGCGCGAAATGAATTCGCGAGAATAGCTGTTCGGTAAACTCCGCTCGCACTTTGAAGGACTATCAATACCGAGTACCTCGTCGTCTCCTTTTCTATCGTCATCTTTTATCGGCGCATAAACGAGAACGAAAGTTTCGCTTTAAATTGGCAAACGATTGCCTTATAGCTTTTGCATAATTGAGAGTAAAGTAACTTTGCCGACTTTTCATTCTCTCCCTCCGCTTCCCTCCTCCCTTCTTTGTGTGTGTGTGTGTGTGTGTGTGTGTGTGTGTGTGTGTGTGTGTGTGTGTGTGTGTGCGTATCGCGAATGTTTAATATGATCGAAGAAACACCCGGAAATTTTTGGAGCAAGGTCGTAAGTCGCTCGGACGACGAGTACCGGGGAGTATAATCTCCAGACGTTTCAAGTTCGCGCGGCCATTAAAGTCGGATCAGTCCAGGCGATCTGGACAACTTACTCTGACCGCTGTGTCGCTGGCTCATCAGTCATCCGTTGGTCAAGTTTGCTAATACAAGTTGTAAGTGCCGGGGGCAATTAGGCTGCTTTTCGCGAAGACTTTGCTAACGTTCCGCTACAGTTTAGCGAGCTGTAATGGAATACTAATGAAATGATCGTGGAAATTTTACGTATACAGCTTCTCGATATTTCATATTAAATGTGTAATTCACCTGTGGCGAACGGGGCATCGAAATTTCTTCAATATCGCTAGAATGAAGAATTATCCTTGCTATTAAACATATTAAAAACTATGAGTGATTAATGATTATTCCGTACAATTAAATTCGGCAGATGAAAAGCTCAAATAAAAACGATCGCGAATGACATTCTTCGTCCGCGAAACAACGTAAGGAAATGCAAGTCTGCACTTGCTTAGACGCGAGGTTATTTTTTTACGGATGTTCGCATCGTTGCCGCGAAAAAATGCCGTCGCCTTGCGCAATCGAAGTGCGATGACATCGCGAGAGTGACACTTCTCTCTCATTAGGTGCACCTAAATCGGGGGGCAGACGATCAGAACTCGACCGACCGGCCGGATTGGAAATTGCAGAGGCCTTGTTCGGGTCTGCCCTATCATTAGGTAGTTTGCAAATTTAAACAATGGTTTCCTACTACCGCTAACGCGAACCACTGTCGTGGTCGGGTATACGGTTACGGCCAGCGTTACGTAAGCGGCCGAGGGAATCACGTGATGACCCTGATTGGGAGCAAAGCCGGTGGGCAAAAAGGCCCTCGGCCGAGAGCGAAAACGCAAGAAATTGCAGTCGAGCGCAAAAACCGATTGCGATCGATAGCGTCGCGGAAGGAATCGTGATTGCCAATGTAAAAAATCGACTCGTCGAGTCTCCATGATGAGATCAAACTCACTTGATGACAGTCTCCAACCTGTTGTGAGACAATTACGGTACTTGTCATCAACAACTATTGTGCTGTTGAGTGTTAATAATTACATCTGCTGTTTTGTAATCTTCGCCGCACGATCTTGTGCAAGATATATGAACATTTTACAATCAGTCCCGTTAAAAGAGTTTGTATGCAACAATTTCGGCGATTTTTACAGGTACAAAACGATATATTAAAAATACTTTCCAGATGTAGAATAAAATTTTTCGTTATTTTAATGAGAAGAGGATATAACGAGAGATTAGCGAGGATAATTATTAGTGATTTCGGAACGCTAAAGATAGTTCGAATTTTATCGGGTTAATATATTTTCACAGACGTATTTTAACGTTATAAGTCTGGCAAATATTTGTCAAATCACCGCTTTAAAGTCTCCGTATTCGATGAAGTTATGATTTTATACGCTAATCCATTTCATAATTCATGACTTTTTATAGCCGAAAGTACATTGAACTTTAGAAACGTTTTTACGATTTCAATTAGTACGATTATCTCTTGAGATAGGCGCGATGACGGAATAGCAGGTTATTAAAGGGGATTTTTGTATCTTTACTTGATGGAAACGATCACGTTAATCGGATGAGCGAGGCACGTGCCCTACGATGGCGTTGGTAATTACGTAATAAAAGGGCATATTTAACGTTCCGTATAATTAAACGACGAATAAAACATTCGTGGCCACGAAGCGACGGCGTAACCATCCGCAATGCCGTACTTTTGGCTTCCTATATCGATACCGCGAATAGTAAAGTGCACTTCAAACAGGAAAGCCAGATTACTCTCTCGATTCCCTTTGTTTAACGCTGAAGGCGCGAGTCTTTGTTTTGAGCTATTTGCTTGTCAAGTGTACTAATATTGTATGTGTGTGTATACATATTCAAATATTGATTTTATTTCTTATCTCTAGAAAAAAAGATTTCGTACATACAATTGTAATTATACTATTATATTTTCTTTTATTAAAAAAATTTTAGTATCATTATTTTAAAGAATTTGTAATCAATTAATTTTTAAAGAAAAAAATTTGATTTTTTATATTTTTTTTATTCTTTTCCATAATTTTGTAATAGTTCGATATTAAATGCATTTACCTATATTTAAAGTTTAAGAATTCTCTTGCGTAAAATTGAGTGACGAAAAAGTTTTTGCTATTTGTTTATTTCCACAGTAATTTGTTAGAATCTTTTTAGAGACGGTTTTGAAATTTTACCTGGTGACTTTTGATAAGTCGACATTTTTATCCGTCCAGGTGACTATTCGCAAATTAGTAAAAAATACGTATGTATGAAAGATGAGAGAATTATAATGGAAAAATGTAATTGCAATTTTACGGATCGATTAAAATGGAAAATTCCATAAGAATGATTGCGTAAAATACATCAAAGCCAATTTCGGCCGTGATGCCTCGATAATTACCCTGGGGGAACAGTTGTAAGACCCGGAGACAATTTTATACGGTGGATTCGTAAAGCAGCGCGGGTTCCCTGATATCCCCGCGTGTCCTGCATAATCGATTGTTCCTGACAGCGTCTTAATTGCCCTCGAATACGTACCGTGGCCCGAAGAAAACTCGGTCACAATGACACCTCGCGTTTTCGAACGAACAACGAATCCGTTCGTTCGAGCCGAACGGACGTTCTAATTAAAACCCATTTCCGGACGAACAAAATCGCGTTGCGCCGAGAAATTAACTCGCGATGGCTCATTAACTTTCAATCGGCGGGGATCGGTCGATGCCGATGCGAAAATTCGCGGCAGCTCGCCGCCGAAGTTAATTGATGCAATCCCCCCCCCCCCGTCGGGGCAACGGGGAATAGACGAATTAATTGCGGTCTGAGACCTTCTTTTTTTTTTTACTCGCGGGAGAGAAGGCGCGGACGCTCTCTCGCGAGCGAGACGGAAATAGACAGCCAGCGTCCATGTTGAATTGCACAACGTTCGCTGCTCCAGAGAGTCGGGGATGATAGAATAGCCACGAGATCTTAATTGACCCGAGGGAATGCACGGCTATGAACCGCGTTACATACAATATGCAGTCAGCAGCCGCGCGATACATATATATATATATATATATGCGTCGTCTCGTCTACGCGATGTAGAAACATGAGTCTAATGACGCCGTTTGCGCCGCGAACTAATCACGAGTGAAGGAATAAGGAAGGCTTTGACGTATTAATTTTCGCCAGTCGGGCCGCAGGCCGTTTCCAGTAGGTTCTAACCGACCGTTTTGAGCGGTAGCGATTCTCATAAGAATATGGAAATGACATGCTTTCGTAGAATAGTTGAATACAAATTAGGATATCTGGGACCGCGCGCGAGATGCGATATAGGTAGAAAAATCGTCGAATCTACTTAGACAGCATCTAATATGTATTAATTATACATTTTGCGGATATAATTAGATATTATAATAATTGATTTTTCGTATTATCTTAAATAGAGTGAGATTATTGAAAATACTACATAGGTATTAAGAGATCGATCGCACTGCGCACTTCGTATAGTAAAAGACGTGAAAAAGTATTATAAAAAGTTTTTTGCAACTACAGCAATATCGTTTGTAATAAAATTTGATGACACTCTCGAAAAACTCGTGGCGCGACTCACAAAATTGTTAAAATTCTTCTGCGAATTATGCTCATGCGGGCTGTGCAAGAGAAGAAACGGTTGGTTCGCGAAATTTACGAGTGTACTGAGAATAGATACTGGAAAACGACGCGAGGTAATTAAAAGCGAGCGATAAAATTATCGGGATGTATATAACACGGACAACGTGCGGCGTGCGAAGCAGAAGCGAGATTTGAAGCAGGACCTCTGCTCTTGTGCTATCAAGCGCTTAATCGAATAGAATCATCAGCTGGCATTCGCGCGCCGACCTAGAAAGACATAACAGTGATAAGGCAGAGTCGCGGCAGGAAAGACACAACTCGAGATTAGATTGTACAAATAAATAAATCTTTTATCCTGGATTACGCCGACATTCTTTATATATGACCTACACATCGCATTTAAAACATTTTCTTAAATTACTAATTGTGCATTATCGATTGCATTATAACCAATAGCCATTTAATCAATTTCTTAAGAGTCATAGATGTTAATTAATAATATATTTTTCATTGAGTCGTGTGAAACCAAAATTTGATAGGAATGAACTTGAGAGTCTAAAGGAGTTATTATTATTATGAATATTTCGATTTATAATTAAAATATAATTAATTGGATATTTAATTATGAATCGAGCACATATAGAGTAACTGATCACGATACGCTCATTACCGATGTAAATGGAGTTATTTCGTCGAAAGCATGTATGACAAAACGACTTTGTTCTTCCGCCTCGTATTGGCTTTTTTCTGCAGGCGTATATATATGAAATTCTCCGTACACCACAGCTGTAATAATAACGCGGCACGAATAAGCCGATAGTGTTTATAACAATCATCGCGGAAAACTCCGATTTTCGCATCGTAAATTTATGTGCCCCGGCCGCACAAACGGCCGTGTATTTTTGCAAGTGCAACGGATGATGGATGCGGAGGGGAGCAGGGAGGGGATTGTTTTGCAGGAAGAGCCATCAGCAAATGCGGAACAGGCGAATGAAGTTGTATTTCACTTTTATGAGCGTTTTAACAAGTAAAGAATTACGCACGCGAATAACATTTTACTGTCGGCTGGAGAAGCTCATACCAGGCGGAGAAATATCGAATACCCGTGCGAGATTCGTACGTGTATAACACCTGGAAATGGTCTGAAAATACATCCAGCTATTTCGTAGTTCACTCTCTGTTGGTTTTTCGTTATATAGCATGGGAATGAAGACTGAACGCGATGCATCATTAGAATAGAAGTAATTCTTGCGTAAGATTATAATTATTGTGTGCTTGGTTATATATATATATATATATATATATATTTTTTTTTTTTTTTTTTTACGAAAAGTCTTGGCTATTTCTTTCGCAAAGTGCACTTTTTGCGAGAGACGAACGTAGAAGTAAACCGTAGAAAATATTTTTCTCCACAATCGCTTAATATCGCGGTAAAATGCAAATTTGCTGAATTTTATTCTATGCAAAATATGGATATATTTTATTTGAAGTGAATATTTACTCGAATTGTGTTTGATTAAACTGATTGGATATATAGCGTATGTTCCCGGCACCACGATATACTCGATAGAATACTGAGGACAACCCATCGATTGTCATTGTTTGATCGACCGGAGGAGTCTAGGGGGAATTACTAGCCGGCGTGCATGCATGCTCAATTGAGAGCGACACAATATTATTCCTCGCTATGAATTTCGATGCCTACAAGTTTATCCATATGGCTGCCCGATATAATAATTGGATGCATACATATTTATAGAGACCTCGGTGAAGTAACCAATTTATTATTCCTCCTTCTTCTTTTGGAAAAACAAACAAATTGTTAGAATATTTTTAATAGCTTTCCTGCGTTTTACTTGCATATTGTGATTTTACAGAAGTGAAAATATTTAATTTCATGTCATGAGCTCTTGCGAAAAAAATATATATCAAAATTTTATTTTTAACAATTATTATTTCAACCATATACATACATGCTCAGTCAAAGCTTTTTGCTAGAAAGAAAAAAACGAACACATGAAAATTTTTTTCTATAAAAATGACGTCTGTTTTTTTTATATATCATATTTTATATATCATAGGTCAAAAAATCCATTTGTTTTATAAATTTTGCTTTCGAGTTACCTGCGACTTTGCGATACGAATAAAATTTTAATTAAATTTTGAACGCACAATATTTTAAATAATATTACTCTCGAAAAAAGATTATCAGGCTCTAATGTAGCCAGCTACACCAGTGATCGAGCAAACGCGCCATCAATGACACCGTAGCCTTCCGCTTAATCGGATGATTATTCTGAGATCATTCTTACAACTGACACGCTGGACTAGCGGTGATATAGTACGTGTATAGACACGGTTGTAACTGGCTCAAGCCGGACCAATTTGTCCTGCTTCCCCGGCCTCTTTCTCTCTCTCTCCTCTTTCTCTTTGTCCCTTCGAGAGCCACTTTCCTCATCCAGTTTTTGTTCCGTTAATTTCTAGGACGTTTCACGGGGCCGCCTTTCGCCGAGTCTTAATCTCTTTAACCGTGGATAATTCGCTATTCCGCGAATGTACGCGACCGAAGTGCTCGCGTTGGGATATCTCGCGCTTCGTCGAAAGTCCCTCCTCCTTTCTCAATTCAACCGGCACACAATAGAGTCCGCTTCTCGGATCTCAAACAAACCACCGAGAGGCAAACGTAAAATACGCGAAATTCAGAGTCCGTCGTCTTTGCGAGCGGCGCGCGCGGCGGGAGGTTCGCAGAAATGCTGAAGCCGAGCTCTTCGTCGGTCGCATTTATAACACAATCATTTACGCACGTAACGAGCGTGTCGCGCGCGGTCGCGTTTATTACGTTACATAAATTATACACATAATTGTGCGGTCGCACACGCCTGTTCGTGTTTGCAGTACGATTTTTCGCCCATCGTTTACGTCATCCGAGTCGGCCGTTTCAGAAGGAGAAGTGCCTAATCGCGCGCTCTATCACAACATTCTAGCTTATTAATTAATATATGACGTAGCGTGACTCTCGCGAGTTCTGACGAGAGGACGAAGTTTAAAGAGGCGGCTTCAAAGTTTGACGGCGGTGTCAGCGATCCCTTTTGCCTCGCGTATAAATTATCCTCAATGCCGATATACGTCACACACACGTACACGACCTTATGTACGATATAGTTCCGCGTACACTTATTCGAATACATAAATTTACAGCTTCTTGAATACGCTTCTTGAACACGTTGCCGCGATACACTCTCGCATGCAGATGCGATCGATTATCCGCCGTTAAATTTCAAGTCTTATTTGATACACGCGCTATATTACAGGATTGAATTCGTGTTAAGTAAACCAAATCGAGAACAGTATTCACCACAACTAGTGTACTTATGAATATTTGATATTTCTTTTTTAACCCGGTTTTTCTAATATTTATGGCTACTCATATGGAATTTATATATAATCGTTTTATATCTCATAGTGACTTTTTCTCGTTGAAACGTGACGCCGCTAATCGTTCGGAATGCGGCTTTAATCGTTAATTACTCTCGAATAGCTCGCTTTAATGGAAACGATAGACTAGAATGGATGATTGTGCAGCGATGGGCGATTAGGCGTATCGTTCGATAATATACCGTAACAATACGATGATTGTTCAGATAAAAATACGTCGTCGTTCCTTTAAATACATCACTTCGCAGACACGTGTAAAACTTTTTTTTTCTTTTACGTCAGAGCGAAGCCAATGCGCGCAAAATATCGCATCCTATGAATTACGAGTTGTTTTAATTTACTTGTATGTAAGTTGTATTGTTTTACTTTTTATTTTGTTACTTTTGACTATTCAGGCATCGAAAACGTTATCTTTCTTCTTTCACGATGCTGCAACGATACAAATGCATTTCACTTAGAAATGCGAAAGAAATATAGTTTGAGCTTTAAATTATACTTTCTCGACCCTTTGTTCAAATCTGGTATTTAACTTTGAAGTGCCGAAGACGGACAATTTGTCTGCCGGCAACTTTAAACATCTACAGCAATTATCGCTTAAGTGCATTTTCTCCTTCTAGTATACTTTATAGAGAAGTGTGATTTGAATAAATACGCGGCGAAATACGTCATTGATATATAGAAATAATGTAAAAACAGAAACTTAAATTGCAAGGGAAATTTTACAGTTTCGGGAAACCGCGTTTCATAAGGTATAACATGTTCTCTCACGAATCCGAAAGCAGGAAACGTTAAATGTGGAACAGCCGAATATTCGATACCGTGGCCGTGCACGATAAATCATCCTCGACTCGAGAGCTCGGTTTGCATATCTTAACATTATATCGATGGTAAATCAAGCACGAAGAAAGTCGTTTTCACCAGAGAGACGCGGTTTTTTATACAATTTAACACGAAACGAGGAGAAAAAAAACTGGGCAGTATATCTAACGTTCCGTCTGGAGTTAAGTAGCGTGGTTTATGCTCGCTTTTATGATGTCTCACATTTATAGGAGCCCCACCCTCCGAGAGGAAAGAGAGCGTATTCTCGTGACCGAGAGTCCCCCGTCAAGTCGTGCTCGCCGCGGCACTTCCGACCGACATAGAGACCGGAGACAAATACGTGCAATCCGCGAACACAATCAGGGAAGCTTTTACGACAGAAACAATTGCATATTACATTTTCCGCGGTCTGTGAAAGGACAAGAGTCTCCTCCTCTTTTTTCGTCCCCAGACTGCACGCGTAACAGTATTTTCATTTAATTTATTTTACAACGCGACTTCGCGAGATACCGTCATACACATGGTGTCGTCATGAATGCCACGTTCCATGAGGCGAGGCGAATTGAACTGCCACGAATTGCGAATTCATGCAACGTATATATGTAAAAGCGAAGGACAGCGATTTAGTGGCTGCATATTAAAACGAAGGAAATGATATTGTCGGCATTGCGCGTCGTAAATTTTTAATATTCCGCAGCCGAGTGTCTCGGGATACACTAAGCTCCCAATAAAGTTTCGCTTCGAGCTGAAGCTCCAGTCGAGACACTGTACGGAAGACACTGGTCTCTGTCTGCTTATACTTTCAGAATTGTTTGAATAATTCGGATGTGTTCGGCAATTTTGGCCATCGTTTATATCTCGCTATTGCTTAGCCTCTCACAATCAGTATCTTCTCCGTAGTTTCTCACTATCCCTAAGTTAGAACGAATTTTTTGGTCATCGCGTTACTTTTTGTCTAGATTTTGCTCAAGCAATTTATATACTAGGTATAACAGAGAAAGTCAACCGTCGTATCGAAACTCGCATCGATGTCGTGTCAAGGATCCCTGTTAATTGCAGGATGGATCTCCATTAACGTGATATCTCCTATAGAGACGTGCACATGTCCGGGATGTTCGGATAATGAACTGCTGACCGGGCGACATTACAGCCGATTATGTGGCATGTGTTAGCGGGTATTTCGGCTATCATTTATATTTTGGCCTATAGATCAAAGAGCACATTCACGTAGACGCGCGCCCTCGCAAAAGCGTGATGCCACTCCAAATTCCCGTGTATATCCTTATAAATTCCTTATAATCTTTGCGAATGTTATTTGGTAGAATTTACTTGATCTTTCTTTAGTATATTAAATAAAAAAGCTTATATTTTTTTCATAATGTTTGAAAAAAAAAAAGATTTTACACATATAAGTAGATACACGGAAAGAACAATTTTGCTGAATCCAGATCTGAAAATAATTTTTGTTCAATAATCAAAATTATTTTGTGCGAAAGTCAAAATGATTGCCAGAATATCAAAGCGTTTTATAGCAATACTTATCAGTTTTAACATTCCAACAAATTATTTTGGTGATTCAATAAAAAATTATTTTCTGTTTTTAACAAAATTTTTAGGTCTTTCAACAAAATCGTTCTTTCCGTGTATACATATAAAATAAAGTCAACAAAAGTACACAATATGATATTAATATGTCAAATTATTGAAATTATTATCATATTTTTCTCTATGTTATGAGAAAGAGGTTTAATGATGTTTGCAGTGTCTTTGCACGCGTTTAAATAATATATCTATTAATTCGAGGGCACATGTCCCTCGCTGTGTATCACGTACGAATAAAACATACGCGTCATACACGAGAGCTTATATGACTTTTTATTATATATGGATACCTGATCTATACGATAACGATTGGAAAATGGAGCACCATTGACGCTCGTTTGTATAATTCAGCAGCTGGGATATTAGCGCTACACGTCGCGCAAAGAACGACCGCTGGTTACCGCTCGTTCTAGCCGCGGAAGATATCGCTGCCATTAACAAGAGAGGGGGGGGGGAATTAAAGTTTCAGTGCCAACGAGAGAGCCTCGCGTTTTAGTGGAATCGTAGAGGATCCGATGTCCTCCGCGCTGCCGGTAATTAGCCAAGATTCCGAACGGAAGCGCCGGGCAATTTCAACCAATTGGAACGACAAACGCCACCGCTGCCGCCGACGCTGCCGAGTCGCGGTCGAATATAATGTTTCGCGCGTTATGGAACTGTGCACGCCGCGCGCTATGCACTGTTAATATAGGCAATTTGATACCGAGGCACCATTCGCTCGTTTTCAGCCGCGCGAATTCGTCCCATTTGATTTCTCCCGCAGAAGAGTTTTTCGCTTCGAAAATAAAATAAAAAAAACACTCGCACGTGCGATGGGGATTGAACAGGAAATTAAACTGCGACAATTTTTCCGTAAATCGTCGAACAAGAAATTGTTTGACGAGAGAAAAAAAATTATATTCTATTAATTTATAAGCGTTAAAACTTGAAATTTATTTTTAATTGATTGAGAATAAATTTTTTTTGTCGAAATTTGAGTATACTTGCTTTTCCCAATTTTATTACGTATTGTATTTAATTGCGTTTTTGCTAATACAAAGCCGCGAAATCTATACTTGATGCTCCTGCAATCCTTTTTGCCCGACTAATGTTGATTAATGGTTAATTCCGCAAGGAATTATCGTTAATCGAGGCTCGCCCATCCATTATCGTTCGGTAGACAGGCATTCTTGAACGCTCGTTGTCATTCTAATCGATACATTTGTCCTTAAACGGCACGGCGAGCGCATTAACAGCTCCTCCCCGCGAGAAGTCTATAGCACGCGTCCGGACTTTCAGCGACGGATTGTGACTCGCCACATCGATAAGGCGACTCCGGCAGGAAGCGAGAAGGCCTGACGGAGGCTCCTTCCTGAGGCCGTAAAATCCCAATGCTATTTCGTCGCCGAGCGAGGTCGACTGCTCGACTGTATATGTACACGCGCATGCACATAACTAGGACCCGTGATTCTTGTGGAGCCATTGAATATTCCGCGCGACCCAGATCGATTGGAGCCGCGCGAGCGACGCGCGCGTTAGCCCCCGTAGGTTTGCCGTAGGTCAAACGCGTCCTTTTGTGATCCTCGAGATCTGTCTTGTTTGCTGGAGACGTGGCGCGCCGCCCGGGCGGCAGCGGCGGCTCAAAAGCCCCGAACGATGAACGATCCGGATACGGCTAGATATTTTACTGCGGCACAAAGGCCGCTAGTTTACGTTCCGCGAGCCGGGGCCGTAGTCAAGCCGAAAAGTTTGCGGGTTGCTGGTAAGCCGACGCGACTCATTGATTTACGCTCGTTCGCTCAGGTCACTTTTGCCATTTATCACTTTCGCTTGCGTCCGGCATATGCACGTAACATATTCATATCCGGATAACAAATTCTTTATAACGTGACTCTATAATATCTGATGGTGGTGACTGTTAAAATTAGAAATTGTATCGCACCAACTTAAATGACTGGCACAATTGAATAATAATTTTTTATATTGATTCAAAAGCAACCCTCGTAAAGGGAAGTAATTTTTCATTTTCAACCATTTCCTTTTAAGATGTCTGTAAGGTAAATCGGTCTCACACAAAAAGCATTTCATGATTGATGTAACGAAAGTGTTGGAGAAAATAAATTTTTACACCCTTTGTTTCTTTTTGTGAAAAAAATCAGATGAATAATATTAATATTATAGTAATGTTTTTCACGTCGCTACTTTAATTTGCGTTATTTATATCTAATTATCTCTCAACGACTAAGCGCAAACTTTTTATGTCCCGTGAGGGACAAGTGCATGCGGAATTTTGTTCTCTTTTATGGAGAACGTGGGACCAATGTATCGCACGTGAGTTTATTCGAGCAGACTTAGATATGAGACTACGTCTGAGGGGCGTATTCTCTTGGCGGGTCTCCGGCGTTTTCCGGCCGGAAGCGAAATGCGATAGCGCGAAATATTGATGCGGCCTGTTGAATGAGATCAGCTGATCAGTCGGAAGGACATACCGAAAACTGGAGCAAGGATGGATGACCCAGTGACCTGCGGCTTTTTGTCTGATCCGTTCCTTCATAAGCGCCTTCTTGCTGCCGAAGAGCTTCATGGCCAACTTGTTGTCCGTCGGCTGGAACAGGGCCTGAAGCTGATTCTTCAGGAAGCTCTGCTTGACCTCCTGGCCCGGGAGGCCCGGGCCCGGTTCCTCCTTCGGCGTCCCATAGAGGGACACGTCGTCCACCCCGAAGTGGACCTTCCCGCTGCCTTTGTAATTCATCTCGTTGCCTGCAACACGATCGTGTTCAAGTCAGTGCCGCGACGACAATTCGTTCGTTATTCCGCGACTTTTTATCGTCACCCGATAGCGCCCGTCCGATAAACCAGAGCCGAGTCGTACGATAGCGCGGCTGCACAAAGCATAAATCGCGGACTGTCCGCAAGCATAACCGAACTTGTAAACTCACGTCACCACGATGGCGCCGGCACGTATGACTTAATGTCGTTAACCCGAAGTATCTTTATGGCTCGTGAAATAACTCACGTGAAATCTGCTGCGTATTAATTTCGCGGAACCTTTTAGAACTTATATGATTACAGGGTGCGTCAAATTTATTTTGTCTGTTTTCTCGAAAACGTTAATTATCTGATAAGTTTAAATGTTATTTGAACAACCTATTTAAAGTCCTGCACATGTCTTTATATGCACAGATACACAGTCGGAAAATTCTACGATATCATTCTGTATCTTTGTTTCGTTGCCCACATTTTTTTGCTTCGTAACGACATAATTGTATCTCTTTTTCTTGAAACAAAGAAGTTTTTGTCGAGAACTATTCAAGAATCACTTCTATGCATACATCAATAAAGCATGCATAATTTCCTCAGTTTTATATGCTATAATCTATATTAATTTTAATTAATTCCTGCAGCATGAATATCTCAATTTAATTTTCTAATTGTAAATTATTTATGTAAATAACTAATGAAATATTTCTGCATGTAAATAATTATGTTATACTGATACACGTATTTATTACGTTTATATAGATATTGCATTAATCCTAACTCACAGTATTATTTATGTCTTTATTATTTTTTTTATTACTTAAATCAGTTTTATATTTTCTTGCAAAAGTCTTGGTTTAGAAAGCAGTAGAAATGAAAGAGAGCCGATAAAGGAATACACAATCGTCGTTTATATCTTTCCTTCTCAAAAATAAATATCTGCCGGCGAAGCTGATGACTTTTATCGACAATCGCGTAAACGTTAACGGTTTATCAACACTCACCGGATTTACGCGGTTTACGAACGCCCCATAATGCCCAAGTTGAGATAAACTGCTCGTACGATCCTGGCCAGGAGTCGATATTGTTCGATTTCGAACCGTTTCGCGACGGCATGGCGCGTTGCTGCAGGAGCGGCTTCTCCAAGAAAACGGAGCCTTCTCCGTCGTCGGCGTGCAACGCCATGGCAGACGGGGGAACGAGATGAAACTGAGTATCGCGTTGACCCGGTCGAAAGGCAGCTACCGCTCGAGACACGCTTAAGTAACGGAACAAGGACGCGAAGAAGCGCGAGAAGAGATATCCACGCGCGTATGACCGGTTTTAGCCGGACGAACGAGTACATAAACCCGGTTCTTTTTTTCCCATATGTTGGTATACATTAATCCCCGGACTCTCTACCATGATTCCTGCCGATACGTATCGCAGTGGCGTAAGAAATTCAATATCGCAATTTATTGCGCCCGTCACGTTGTATACCGTATGATATTCGAGACGGACGGACGGACGGAATAGCCTTTGCTGTGTTTTAATCGTGAGCAATAAAAAAAGAGAGTAAAGAGAATGAAAACTATTGTACTGTTTCATATAATTGTTATTTGAGAAATGTATTTATCGGGAGGGGAGATATTACTTTAATAGAGATGAAATTTAAATCAGCATATTTACATTTTCAAAATTTTGTAAAGGAAATTTTGGAATTCTCTGTGTGACATTTAAGAGATTAATTTTATTTATTATTATTTCGAGAAAGAAAGACAGAAAGACAAAATTTTATATATAACTCATATCCTTGTAATTTTTATAGAAAATATTCAAAATTTTTAACTACCTACACAATACAAAATCAAATCATTTCAGATTCAAATCTTTACAGATCAATTACAATTTTATTTGCAGATTTTGTAAAGTACTCTGTAAAGATTCGATTTCCGGATTTCGAATCCGGAATAATTTGATTTTGTGTTATATTGTGTAGGTAGTTAAAAATTGTAAGCTAAAATCATACCATGTTATTTTTCGATAGAGTTATTTACGTTAAGAAAATGTTATCGTCAGAAGGTCTGCAAATTGATGTTTATGTTATTTTAATGGATGCGATTCACGGAATCGCCTATATTTGCATGAAATGTCAGATGTTTATTATATTCCAGTATCCACACGCACACGCTGTTTATCGTCATGTATTTCCAATTTCCGCGAAAGATTTGCATTTGTATGTGACGAATATTGCATTCAATATTAATTTAAAACCAGAAAAACGAGATGTCTGTAATGGATTATATTAATTTTAACGCAAAGGACACAGCGTTGAATTTGCATTTATAAATTCGCGTAAGTACGTCGCTAAAGAAAAACTCTATATACTTGGTATAATCGCCATATAATATTATTACTTTGCACGGGCATGTTAAATCATTCTTATTTTAAATAGTCTTATCCCGAAACAGCTTTAAGCATGCAGGTAATCGTTTCTCATGAAACATATTACGTTGCATTATACACGAAGAGCATATCCTCCAATATTTATATTCTCCCTTTACCTCTTTCTTTCGGGATCTCACGACATTTAATGTATTTTGCATTTCACTATCAATTTTCGCTTCGATGTTACTTGTATCGTGGTAATCTCGTTTGGCATTTCAATTATTTTTCTATAAAAAAAAAAATGAACAATGCACTCCTTTTTTCATCGTTATCAGTTACATCAGTCACATTTCATCAACAAACGCATTACATCTGCGCGTTGGACAATACGCGATGGACAATACGCTCGTTACACACGTGTACAGCGCGTGTCAGAGATCCGATCAGTGATTTATGACACCTCACCGCAAGCGCCACTACGCGACAATCGCACTCGCGTTACATCTGCGCGAAGCGGCGTTTAATTCGACGTTTATGAGCGTGTTCTGATTCGATTTAGTCGATCGATTGGCGCGACGTGGTTAAAAAATTAATGTATTGACGGTCTCACGAATAATGGAAAATTCAGCCTGTAATCTCGTGTCCAGTTCACTTCCGTGTGTGTGATTCGCGTAACGCGTGGACATTACGGATAACGCTCGATATTATAATAAAGCTAACGGCAACGCAGCGCGCAATGCAATCGTACAACTCATTCCCGTTGTTGGGATTGTATCGCTTTATTACGGCGGATCTCATTAAAGTCGTCGTTTTTACTCGCATTCTTTATATTCCTCCGACAAGTTTGTGAGGTTCGTAAGCTTAATTGGAATTTTTATAACGGTCGTAGACGTGCTTACGTTTTGCATTTTACGCAGATCTCTGTAAAATAACTTTTACATACCTCAAGCGAACCGTTCGTTTATTTGAGCGTTATTTGAACGACTACTTGTGAGACGTTGATGTTTGCACAACGGTATGAGTGATGACACTTTCACCGAGACTTTTGCAAAAATTATAGAGGCAATACAAACAATAAAAAATAATAATTTAATGTGGATTCTCTTAGGATTTCGTGAAATACAGTGTTATATACATATGTATATAATATGCATTCTGTCGCGCTGCATGAAAGTTACAATTTGTATATCGTCGTAATTAATCGAATCACCTAACTTTGAAACAATTGTCGACATTATCGTATTTACATTTTATGAAAATAAACTGTTTAATCAGTAGCAGTTCGTTTTAATGGCGAGCAACGTGTGTGAATTGCTGTAAACAATGTGCGGTGATAATTTAGATACATATCCTCAGTGCACATTTACAAAACATTCCGTTCCCGAATTGTGCACGAGGGACAAACCGTCGTATTTACGACTCTTTTAAGATCAGATCTCTCTTTCTCATTATCGATGCCCGGCGGTGCTTACCTGTGTCGCCCAGGAAATCGGTGATGAGCAGGGTCTCGTCGTCTAGAGCAGTGACGAGACTGTCCGTGCACGTGTTGGTGTTCTCGATGCTGATCTTGATGCTGTCATCTTTGTTGAGCCGTGGATGATTGTTCGCGGCGGGGTTGTTACCGGCGTGGCAGTTGTTGTTGCCGACCTGCTGGCCGAGCTGATGATGGGGAGAGCGCACGGATTCGGTGCTGCTGGTGTGCAAACTCACCCCCGTGGTCGCCCTTCCGTTCACCAGCCGTAAGCTCGGTGCCCGACGACCGCCTCCACCACCGCCGCCACCGGACCCGGTCACAGAACGGCCGCCACCGCCGCCGCCGCCGCCACCGCCGCCCTCGCCCTCCCTGCAACAAATTGTCCCCATTGTACAAGTGGGTTCCTCCTTTTTTCTCCGTTTCTCCACGAAGCTATAATCCGAATTAAATTCGCGAATTTTCGTCGAAGTTACTCCGCCTTTTTTTCAATTATACAGAGTTTTATCAACTCGAGGGAGTTTGACGTGAGAGTTTATAGCGAAGAATTGTTCTCCTTTTGCCAAGATTCGATAGAGTGTTATATCCTCTTGTAGAGAATTTGGAAAGAAAACACTACGAATATCTATATATAGCAGAGATAACTCTACTTCGTAGAATACATCAAAACCATCAAAGAAAAATTGGAATTGGGGCAACGACGCGGCACGTCGCGTGAAGCGGTTTTCACTATTCGCGCATACATGTTATTATGGAAATACTCGTAGCGACGCTTCGTATGTAGCACGGCGATTCGACACAATGAATACCGCGGCGCGTACCTCTCATATTTTCCAAAAGGCTCACAAGAATATATTAAAATATGAAATTTTGCAAATCTAACTAAGTTTCAAAATGTAGGTAAATAAATATTATTTTTAACTTTAAGATTTTAATTATTTGTTTGACTTAAGCTCGAGATTCATTCAACGAATTGCTCTTATTATCGAGCTCTTTTGTGCATGACGAAATTTTATAATTCCGTTTTATTTTTGAGTTATTAAGTAAAGATAATATTTGGATGAGGTTTAATGGCTTTTTATTTCGGAGCAAGAGACGTTCCGACGAGATTCTTCTACAAAATATAATGTGCAGGGTCTTCTGTAACATATTACACGTATATATTTCCAAAATAGACGTTTGGGAGAAAGTTCGGGAGGGGAAGATCTAATGGTCAATTACGCGTGACGCCGATCTCGCCGCTGGTATCGACAGCTCGTTCGACGTGACACCTGATACAGTAATGCCGATAATGCGTTTTCTCATCGTCGTGATGTCGCGTGCAACACATATATTCAGTTTGTCGCAAAACATCTCGGCAATAAATATTTTCTCCCGTACAATCACATCGCGGCGGCGGATTTTCGCTATTTGCACACACAAGCCGGCGCGGGCGCTTGCCCGTACTTCTTGCATGTATACCACTAACAAATATTCGATACCGTGAATTTGAACGCGCGGGAATGGACGGCATGCAGCGAAAGTGCAATGTTATCGCACTATCACGCTTTACGCACATGACATAAATCAAATTCATACGCGTGACTCGGGATCAAATTGTATTACCGAAATTGTTAGGAACCACAGGCTGATGGGCGGAACGGCGGCACTTCGTCAATTTCGGTCACGTCCCGTAAGGCATACAAAATCAGTCGGTCATTAAACGGTCATTGCTGGACCGACAATCTTTGGCTTGTCCAACGTTTGAAGCGTTTTCAACATCACAAAAATTTACGTGATTTTTTTCAAGATACTTAGAGAATTTTATATAAAATAATTTGTTGATATTAATCACTCGTATTTCTACAATTATTAAGTCGAATTTTACATAAAATTTTTTTACATAAAATTGAGGACTATTAGATTGCGTAATCGAATAAACATATTTAGATACTTTTTTCCTTTGCACTACTATTCTAATATTGTATAATCTTATAGGAACGAAAGGTATAAAAAAAGTTGCATAACATACAGGTAGAATAAATTAGTTGATTAAGCCAAAAGCGGACAGCCACCCAGAACGACGCACCGATAATAATTCGAGATCAAATCTTATTATTGTACTTATCGACAGTTTTCTGATAGATGCATTGATAAGTTATTTTTATCGCAATTATAAGATATCGCGATGTAACTCCTGCGGCATAAATTTTGTCACGAGTGTGCTCGTTTTTCTCCAAGCGGTAAGTTGAAAATAACGCAATTTCCGCCGCGCCGCATGATGCGCCAATAGCGTCCGTCCGCTATACGCATTCGACGGAAGAAAAACAAATTGTCGGAAATTTTATCGCGTTGATCTAAAGTGCGACGAAGTGCGGTCGCATATTAAATCACGTAGCGCGTTCGTAATAATTGCGCGTCAACGTGACGGGCAAATAAACCAGGCGTCAGGAAAGACGTCGGAAAAGACACGTAAAAATAGCGGACGCGGTACATCGAGCTCTCTTTACGGTTCGCGAGACGGATCTTTTCTTTCGAAAAGGCTGCCGGCGTAAAAGAAGCGACAGTAGCAATAGATGAGAAAAGACCACCAATGAAGAAGTGTTCTACGAAGTGCCTTGTCTCTCAATACAGGAAAAAGCGAAAAGGTAGAGACGGAGACAAGAGTAGGAGTGCGAGACGATAAAAGGAGAAAGAAATGAAATGTACAGGATGTTGCGAATAAACAGGATTCTAATGTCTAAAAAGCAGTAATTATTCGACAACGTAAAAAAAATTGCGCGGATGCGAGATTATAATTTGCTTTAAAATTGCATTATGCTTTCGTGAGTTCCAAATGTTTTTACAAGACTGTGCGATGGAAATCACGCTGTGGATTAAAAATTTAATACGTGAATTGATTTCATTTAAATTACATTTCCGATTTTGCGTTTTACATAAACGTTTAATTTTAGACATTTGTAGAAAATAGAATGTTTTCGTGGAAAATATTTTTACTAAATATTATGTCCTTTTTTATTTCTATTTTTTTACAAGACCGTAGGAATTTTACATTAAAATTTAAATTATATTTTGAGTTCTCTTTTCCTCTCTCTACCTTCCTCTTTGGCCAGAATCAATCCGTAATCTACATTATTTTATTGTTTTAGTAATGCTGAATTAATTAGTATTCTTTATTTAAATTTCAATGGAGAGACGTAGCTTTTTTGGTAGCAGCAGCGGATTGTAGCCGACGCGCGCACATGTCCGGCTTTCATAGAGATTCTAAATCTCGTCTAGAGGAACCCGCGGTGCCATTGTGGGCATCACTCGATACGTATGTATGTGTGCGTACGTGTTCGAACCGACCTCTAGTTAGCACCGGAATCTATTTTAAGAAACCTCCCCGCCGGGCAATGCGGTCGACCGCGGCAAAAAGCATTCGAGTCGAGAGATGTATGCGCCTCTCTCGAAAATACAAGACCGCCGGTGGAAAAAAGAGTGTCAAGGTTCGCTTTCGATTGCTATAGCTTTCTCAATTTGCCAAATGGCACGGCGAGCCGAGGGAACGACCTGACCCGAACTTTGTCTTTGACGAGGTTGTGCCATCGACGCGGATATTGGCCTTGGATGAGCGGGGTGTAACGGACTCTACAATGCTAGCTCATCTTAATTTCTGCTAATGTACAATATTTCGGCTACCCTTATTTAACTTCTAATTCAATATCACCATCTTTTATAATCACCTTCGCGAAATTAAATTGGCTGACGAATTATACTATTATTTTGTTAACAGAGACGGTGCTTTATTATTATTTTTTTTCATAAAATCTCTTTGCAGTGCGATATGCTAGGCGAAAAATATGTCTAACACAATGAATATTTGACTGTGACGAGTGACAGGCTACATTATAAATGTTACTACGGTTATTCATTTGAAGGAAATCAGGAAAAGTTGTTATTTGCGATAATCAGAAAGAAAGGAAATTATATATTCGCCGAACTGTGCGATATAGATTTTCTGTCTTATGCTGTTTGCCTTACGTATATGATCGTGCCTTCGTTTCTCGACCTCAATTTATCATGTTCTATCGAAAGGCGAATCGAATTGAACGTAAATCAATATTGGCGTCTTGCCTTGCTGAGGCGCAGACGAAGTTCGTAACATGCAGTAGAATCCTCTAATCGCGAAATACCTGAATCTAATTAAGATAGCACATAGTTATGAACACTCCGGTAATCAATACAGTGTAGACTGCCGCATTAGCATCCACGATTCTGCAATATGGCAAATTGGAAGTGTTTGAAAAATGACGCGATAAAAACAGAATATATTATATAATTTTTGTGCTGTATGAATTGTACTTAATGGATATTAACCACATCGTTTAAATTAAAATAGCGTTTTTTTTTTGTTAGTTGATATGCTGCATAATTGTTATGATACATCGTAAAAAAATTATATTCATATAATTATTCAATAAGATAATTGTATTTTTTTTTTACCTCGTTCGTTGTTTCCGCGTATTTCTACATTTTGACTATATTTATTTTCAAAACTTAAGTAATTTCTTACAAAAACATTATAATTGGACGCGTGAAAAATTAAGACAAGTTAATGAAAGTTAGTAAAAAAAAACACGTATGATTTATGTTATATTCCGATAGTTAATCACAACGTGAAATTAGATTTGACACGATATTTTAGTGTACAAAGATTGCGTACTACGTGACTCTTTGTTAGATATTATAGTTGATTTATAGCTTTTTTCATAATTGCAATTCTACACGTAATGTTCGTAATTATGATCGTTTACAGCTACACGTATTTATTAGCTAATTCGAGCTTTATACATAAACGATGTATTTTATAAGAAAAGCTATAAGTCTTTTCTTAAAATTATGCTCATGTGAACAGTATACACGTCATTCATGCTTCATTGTAAACATTGCAGTTTTTTACATAATTACAGCTCTGCGCTATCTTGATGGCGGATATCTCTTTAATCTTTTACTAATCGCGTCTCTTTTGCATTTTACGACGTGATAGAATGAATTAAGAAATATATTTTAATTTCTTAGCGGCAAAAAAGTATCTCGTAAAATATATAAAGGATCCTTAAATATTGGGTATTAATTCTGATGATAGGCTTCGAGGATTTCAAGAATTTTAAGGACTCTCACAAATTTGGTGCCTCGATTTCTCTTCTCGAGCGAAGTTTCAAGAGCGGCAGTCATTACCAACTTTTTAATATTCATTAAGAATTTTGGTATTTAATCTTCGAGTTAAGAACAATTCGTACTCTCGTTGCAAGGTCCGCTTTAATTCAACGATCAAGTTTTGTCATTTAGATACACACCCGAAAGCTCGTCTTTCTACGGTGGTTCGTGCAACATTTTTATTGAATACTAAAAAGCTTTTACTATTTCTCGTTTCCGGCGGACAGAATGTCATGTTCTTTTTATACGGTCTCCGACTTTCTGCCATTTTGGGCCGCGCAACGCCCGTACATTTATTCGGCACGGGGGCCAATGCAATTCCGACATTCCGGCACTCCGCAACGGCGGATTCGAGCGCTCGTCTCGGGATCGCGCAACAATAGAATTTCATGGTCCGACGAAAAACTATTATCGTCGTTATTGTCACGGCGGCGGTCGTAACGATCAAATCGGTGTACGTAGAATGTCGCGCGGTCGACCGCCCTTTCCCTTATATAAACTAAATAGACACCGAACCTCGACGAATAACCGAAGGGGAATTAATTTCGCACGGGAGAGTATTTGTATCCTCATATTTCTGTAATTTCTGTAATTTCACTTGGATGACAGTTGAAATTATTCACGCGAGATAGTATTTTAGAACGTCCAGAAATACGAATCGAGTTTTGCAGGACGCGGTCAGTAGATATGCATGCAGTCGCTCGAGATTGCATGCATATCTACACTGACCGCGCAAAAATGGCACATCCTCGGTAATAACTTTTAATTGCCTCCCATTCGAAAACTATGAAATCCCCCGGAAGCAGGAGGAGAGGAACAAAGATTTATTTATGTCTCTAATTTTACATTCTATATTTTACTGTCGACGCATTAACCTACACCGAGAGAAAAATATTTTGTATTTGTGACAACTATAATTGCTTGATAACTATAATGGTAAAAAAATTATGGTTAGCACTATTTTTATAGTTATTATTACTATAATGTTAGTAATAATGACCTTATATGTATAGTCCTACAAAATATAAAAAAATTTATTACTACAAATTATAATAATTTTATATATTAATATAGTAAACTATCAAGATATGTATGAGACAAATGAAATAAATATTTTAATATAGTAAATGCAACTGCAATTATAGTAAGTATAACTATTTTCTTAACAGTATCACTATTTGCTTACTATTTGTATTGTAATAATAAGTAAATACTAAAAAATAAATAAACGAGAAAATAATAATATCCACAATCATAATATATAACCATAATGTATTTTTAAAGCTATAATTTGCATGCATGCAAATTATAACCATGGTTAAATTAATTATAATTTTATAGCTGTCCCCGAAATTCACTATAAATTATAGTTAAATTATGGTTATTCCAACTATATTTTCCTCTCGGCGTACAATGTTATTGAAACGAAAGGAGCGATTTTATACTTTAATCATACATATGTATGTATATGTATGCAAATTCTTACATATCATAAACTTGGTGTGACATATCTTCTCAGACATTATTCTTGGCTCTCTCCGCTCATATCTTTTTATTCTATAATCTTGTTTCTGTCTACAGGATATCCTTCTTTTCTAATCTAAAGGATGTCTCTATTTGAGATGAAATACCATGATTTATTCATAATCTTAGTCAACGACATTCTGTATATGCAACTCACTCGACGAGATTTGATTTTTCTTCGCGTAAAGCGGCATCGCAAGTCGAGCTTGAAAGCAGGAGGTAACGAGTTGAAATGAACAGAACGCCTTTCACATAGGTACGGAAATATGCCCGCCGCGGGCCCGCCGGCAATTTATAACTGCGAATTTACGCCGCTGGGACGTACAAGCTCCTCGTCATAGCGCATTAAACGTTCCGCATATTAAACGCTCCGCCGCTTATGAGTAACAATATGACCCCAAGTGGTATTATTTGGAGAGAGAGAGAAAACATTTTACGTAAATGTAATCTTTCTTCTGCCGTTTCTTTGAAACATTTCTGCACAAGCAGAGCGATGACAGACCTTTTTGCACGGAATAATTAAAAATTTATTTTTTAATAACATAGATGTTGAAGAAGATTGATAAAGGAAGAACCCGAATTAGCTTGTCTTAAAAAAGTTTTGGAATTTATATACGATACATATTTTCGAGTAAAATAATTAAAAAGTTGGATGAAGTTCTCCGAAAAAGCTTCGTCTTCGTGAAAAAGTTATACATTGTATAATATAATTATAACAAAAATACGCAGAACTGAGTTAATATTTTATGTAAACTTGCTCAATTTTTATTTTTAATTCTTGTGTCAGAGCGTGTGTCTGTATACGTTGGAGCGCACGTATTCAGCGTACGTGTTGTTATCACATTCGTTCACGCACACTCAGTAAAGTCCAACAATGGACCGATTATGCTCGGTTGAGGTGCACGTGTCGCTTTGCACACCGGTCTCGTACGTGCGAGACGTTTACATTGAAGTAATTTAGAGTGATTATGTCAGAAATCAACAATAAAACAAGATACCAAACACAAGACACTTCAAGAACAGGAGTAGCTGACGGCATCGCGCAGCGTAACATTGACACCAAAATGACGCTTAAACTCGCCACGTTAGCAACTTCTTTCGTGTAAAAGTAGAACTTTAAGTATTATGCACATCCCAATTAATTCGAATACGGCAATTATTGCAGAACGATTATATATTGCAACCCGTGTACGAGTTCGGCTTTATAAATGTAGTGCCTCGTTATCGCGATATTTCCGAATTTTGCAGATATAATGTGATGCGAACAGATAGTGGAATACTTCAAAGCCAATTTGATAGTCCTAATGCATTGGATATTGGAATACTTTCGTAGACCGATTTCCATAAATGAGCATATAATATAGGCGCGGGAATTGGTTCCGGATAAATATTGGATACGTATTATAATTGTCCCACGTTCACATCGAACGATATGCCCGACACATTTTTCGTCGGCGGACCGTACGTGACACGTTTCACATGTTTGTCGATCATGCATGTCGTACAAATCGAGATCAAAGGATCACGGTAGGTTAACGATGACGCGAGATTTTCGTTATAAATTCGCGGGCTCGCGCGGGCGCGCCACGCGAAGTTTTAAGCTCCGAGTTTGTCTTATGGCGAGTCGGCGCACAATTTACTCCCCGGCGCAATCCCTGGTAGCTTACTCCCTCGATTGCTGGGGAAAAAAAGCGAGCTTTACTGACCCATTTACTTGCGCAGAGGCCGATTCGTTCGGATTAGCAGTACCTAGTTATACGCTCCATACAACCCGATTCTTATGCCGGCTTATCGGCCTTAACGCATTTGCGACTACTTGCAACACCGGCACTTTACGCCGTAAAAAAATGTTCAGCCTGCACTCGCGATTGCATGCGCTTACCAGTGGTATCGAAGAATATGCAACAATTGAAACAAATTAATTTTCGACGTTGATTTCATTTCGGTTGAATTAAAATAGGCAAATAGAGGTTAAAGAGAAATACATTGTAACAATAACGTTAATTATAATTATTATTGTAATATCGAAGGAAAATTTTATTATATTTATTAAAATAAAAATTGGAGAATTAAAGTTTAAATCTTTATCAAAAACAACTGTACCATATTGATGGAGAGCTTAATAAAAATTTCGTTTGATATGTAATAAATAAGAATAATTTTATATTATCGTGAATATGTTAATGTATTCCATCTCTTTGAAAGCATACATATTCATCAGTCGCTATAGTTGACATAATCGGGATAGTTCGACCCCCGCATTTCGCAAAATTTTCCGCGTATTCGCGGCTATGACGCCAAATTGAGTTTAACTCGGTGTTATATGTCATAGCGTAGGTTTGACATTAAACACAGTACAGTCACTACGAAATTTCACGCAACACGTACATTTCCACATTTCATATTTATTTAGAAATATCTAAAATTGGATACTCCCAGGTTGATCACTTTTGCGAACCGTTCATTTTATGTGATAAATCGACGGAATTTGTATGCAGCCATTTGTTTTAATCCGTGATACGTCGGGCACGACGGATTGATTATGGAAACGAGATTTTTAACGTCTCTCTCGACCTTGCCCGAATTTCGTTTGACGAATGATCTCTCGATGAGAACATGCTTTTTCACAAAAACGCAATACTTCCGACTCTCATAAATGTATCGATATATATACTCTGAATTTATTTCGCCGATTCCTCGATGGATGTATATTCGAGATTTATGATGAAGATTTGCGCTAACTAACACGGAATGAATAGTATTTTCTTGGCTTAATCTTTCGACATAAAGAATGACAGGAAAAAGAATTGATCGCATGTTTCTAATCGCGATGTTTACTACTGTTTCCTATCCTGTATATTTTTTTTTGTCGCTCAAATTTACTTTTTGCGTTGAAGCAGACGATTTCCTCGCGAATAATATATCGATATCAATAATAGCATACACGTGCGCGGAATGTTTGGGTAGCGTGAACACAAATCAGACACGATTTAATAACTGCATGTCGGGATTATTATATTGCCGTGCCTGATTGCGTCGGTTACTTTGCCGCAGATATTTAAATGTCGTGCGCATGTATATACGAAACTGGCCGAGGAAGTTCCACGAACTTTCACGGTGACGATATTCACGAAACCGAACAATCGAGCCGGACAATTCGCATTCGTTTGCCGCGTCTCTCCCGTCTCTCAATGCAGCTCGCGTTGCGCTCCGCGCGGACCGCACAATCGAGCGAATGGCTTAGAATTTTATGGAATTTCCTATATATGGCGCAGTACGTACGCCATGGGAATGCGCCGCGTGAGAGTTACGAATATCGCGCTCCTTTGCTCCACGGCAGTCCGGAGATGCATTATGTCCATGGCTTTTTATCCGGCGGATCAAGCGTGCAAACGCGGCCTCAATTAATCCCCGTGAATCGCTGCGAAATGGCATTGTACCGTCAAATCGCGCGTCGCCGTTATTCTCTACCCGCAAAGCGCGGGCATCATATACGCGTCCCATTCTGCGTTTAATTGAGTTTCTTTCCGTTTTGTCTCCTGTTTAACCGCCATTGTGATATGTGCGAATCGCATTAGCGCTTCTATTATCGCACGTTAAACAACGACATGCGAAACGATTGTCAATTTCCATTTATCGAAGAAGTTTCACGCGTTAATATTTATATATTATATACATATATCTCTGCTTTAAATCTTTTTAAATAATGCATTGATTTTTCTCATAAATAATTATAATGCATTAAATACTATAACATGACAATATTGTTGTTATATATATAATGTTATTGTTATATTAATATTAATGCATTATTTAAAAAGATTTAAAGCAGAGATATATAGTAAGTATTACCGCGCGAAAATTTTGTCATATAATCATGTTTATACGATAACAATTTTACACCATTTCTCTTGCAAATATTTGGAGAATATTGATAACGCGTAGGTAATTATCATGTGTTAGCTTTGAAATATCACACTTGCAAATAAAAATCTTGAATATGAAATAAATGAAAATCGGTTTTATATTAGTGAGTCAAAAACAGAGAGAGAGAGAGCAAGAGCGATATCATGGCATTTTAATGTAATTGCGAATTTTTATCGAATATAACAAATCGAATCGTTAAACGATATAAGGTTAGCTAAATGTCAGTTTATCGGTCAAATTTATTTTTCTTCAAATCAATGAATAGCTTACATATGAGTAGCGCATTATGAAGTTTTTCGTTTAATTAAATTATGCACATCCTCGCCATTTATGCCATCCCACATGTTATGATTAATAATGTCTGTATCAATATGTCTATATCATGAATCATCAGTTGCGCATAACGTTATGTAAATATAATAATATCGATACATTTCGCTTTCAATATGTGAAGACCTCAATTTATCTTTTTATCGTTTTATAGACAATAACAGAAAAATTTGGTCATGTCAGATGTTACTTAACATTTGGAAATCTTTATCAGCTGAAAAAAAACGACAGAGTTTTAAAATTACAGATATGTCACGGAGAGCTATCTGAATGTTATAGAATATTATTTTATTTCTATTTTTATGATTTTCATATCCTATTTATCAATGGAAATTTGACATTTATTAAAGGCAGTGAATAGAGCAATCAACGGTATTCTACGAAAAATCGCTTTTACTTAATAGCTGTTCTGTGTATGTGATCCCACTGGTAACATTATTAGTACAAAGCAGATCTCTACTCATTTACCATTGGACAAAGCCAAGTCTCCGATCGAAAATAACCTTCTTTTTCAACTAAATTATCTGTGTGAGCACCGTGAGTACCTCCGGGAAATACTTCGCCAAAGTATTGGTCTCATCGGTCTCACTGCCAGCGCACGTAATTCCTATACTTAAACTTAATCGCCTGAACGTAAGTCCAGCTTCCATGCGACCTTCCAAAATTAATCGTATAGAGAAATTGACAACCTTAATTAATTTTACACACATACATACACACGTGCAACATACGGTTTATTGGAAATTATTCTGAAATACATATAAAAATGATATTTATTCCATTTTTATACCGAACTGAATTGATTATGCAATTTATTTTATCCTAATGAGGAAGCCTCGAGAGTGTACTCATTTTAATTATATTTTTTTCTCTGTAGAAAACGAATGATTTCATTTCGTAATGTAGAAATGTATAAGAGACGTGCTAAAGTAATATTTATTTCTAAGAAACGAAAGTTACCTAACTGCCTTGTGAAACAATTACGATCTCGAAATTTGTACGAAGCGTTCCCGACGAAACGTTAAAAATTGGATTGCGGGCGCTTCCGCGAATCTTTCAATCGAGAAATGAAGTGTATTCTGGCTTGTGCAGACGCCAATCCCCACTTTCATCGATTAAACCCCCCGAGATATTCGCGTCACACCTGCGTTTCTCATTCGAATTCCGCGTCGATATACTATGAGTCTCTTCCTGCTATTTCTCGGCTTTGGCCACCGAAAAGGACACGTGGCGCGCATACGTGACGATGAAGATGCTTGAATGTGTGTCCGGAGAGACGTGTCCGGTCCCAATGTCAGAACGCTAATTAAAAGTGAACGTTTGAGTAAGTCGCTTTTAGCGGAGCATCTCTCTCGCTTGTTTTAGTCAACCAATGACTTTGCAGTCGCGTAAACAAAGGAGACGGTCGTATCTCTCCTTTGATTATCACCGGCGATAATTAACTCCAGTAGGTTTATTAACGACAGGAATTTCGCTAGCATTTATCGCACGATTACTATAGACATTGATTAGTTTACAATATTATGGTGATTAGCATTCTGGTTTTTATACGAGCGCTGTCACAGCGTCGAGATTCTCTGCGTTCTCAAGATGAATTATGTTTCCTCGAGTTTCTCATCACATTACGCTTACGTCATCGATATTTACATCTTCCTGCTGCCAATCCACTTTCTTAGTGCTTCTATTCTTTTCAGAAAAAAAGGTGTCTTTTGAGATAAAACTTTTGGGTTAGGTAGATTTGGGTTATATATTATAATAGAAACAATCACGATGAATATTTTTGTATGGCCACGAAAGAAGAAACGCGACTGATAGCAAAATTTTTAAATCGCAGACTGCGCCAGTCGGATGGTATTAACCAGTAGTGCGTTAATCGGTTTAAAATACGTTATCTTATCATTCTTAGCGATTTAGCCTACTGCTTGCATCGCAGTTGCACCAGCACGATAGAATCAATATTTGCAATACGGATTAAGTCCGGGAAATGTTTATCGTGTGAATCTAAAAGGAATTTCCGCAGAGGTATTTCATTTCTATTAATTCCTCTACTCATTGACACTGCGTCGAAAATGGAAAATCGTAATGAAGTAATAAATCAATAATAACGACAGGAGGAAGTTGTATCTTAAGAAAGTTCTCCAGAATAAATGAAAAAGGTATAAAATAAAAATATGACAGAAACATAGCTTCTTTTAGTTAAAAATAAATAGAAAATTAAAAGTTAATATCAAAACTTCTAATTGTGCCGAATTAAAGTGACAATAAATAGAATTAGACATCGTTAATTCGATTTAGTTTAAGATATGTATTTTAAAGAAAATTCTTCAGAATAAATGAAAAAGATACAGAATAAAAATATGACAGAAACTTAGCTTCTTTTAATTAAGAATCAATAAAAAATTAAAAGTTAATATCAGAAAATTCTAATTGTGCCGAATTAAAGTGACAATAAATTAGACATCGTTAATTCGATGTAGTTTAAGAAACATCAACATTTAGATAAAATATATGAGATTTCGTAGTAATCCGTAATTGACTATAAGGAATAATTCTGATAAATAATTATACATTAAACGATCGTTAATCATTCTGATATGCCACACACCTGACGAGTGTGACGCGGGATAATTAATGAGGAAGAATGCACCAGATGCACATTATGCTCTATACGAAAACGATATTATCATACTAAAAACGAATTCCTCTTCTCTACAATTTTGCGGTACGTTTTACGAACTAATTTTAGAGTTATGCGGAATAATGAGCGCGACCAAATGTTGCTGAATGTCAAATTTAAAGATCGCGAGTCGTTTTCTCAAATATCAACTGTATTATACGAACTTTATCACTGCGCGATGCAAACTTACCAATAAAGAGGCAAAATAATCTCATATAATGGTAAATCGATAGAAACGACGGACGTCTTTCAGATACTCTCTCAGAGATCTTTTCCGCGTTCGATCCTGGCACGAATCAACCGGCGCTCTTATGATTGATCCACTTGCCAAACGTGCGATTGCGTGAACGGATGCGAGGAGCGGAGGAACGTATCGCGTACTTCCAGCCGTCCGACGTACAAAATATATATCAGCTGTATTAAATTCGTCCGGGAATCCGAGAGGAAGGTCGGCCGGACGCCGCTTAGGCGGCCACAAATATTTTGCCACGCGCCCGTGCCGGAGAAAAAAAGTCCAGGCAACAAAATCCGTTGTTCAGAAACGCTCATCGAAATCCGTCGTGTGACACGATTTGCGCGCGCGCGCGCACATTCGGGCACGCGTGTCAAAACGCGCTACGGTATGCGATAACGGGTGAGAGAGGCGAGAATTGCTGCCGGGTAATTTTCTGTCACCGTAGAACAGCCGCGATAAGCGACTACGAGTATATCTTGCGATATGCAGATTATCGGGTGCCACAGCCGTTTCAATATTCCTTATCCGAGTGCTCGCCCGTCACAGCGAATACCGGAGTTTCTCTGGCAAAAGCTACAACACGGTGGTCGGTGTACATATCGCGGCTGCATCGACGTTTTCCCGTGATTTTGGAAATATTCCGTGGAATACAACCGGAAATATCTCCGTCGTTCGTGACACTTTTCCGATAAATCTCAGATCACCCCTATTACACGTATCGGCAGTAAAATTGAACCGCTCAATCATTATTTATGAACGTACAACGCGTACGGGAGTCAGTAAATTGATTCTAATTTTATATTGGCCAGAACTGTTTCGTGTATCGACACTGATTTTAATTGGTTAAACGTGTTTTTCCCCGTGAAATATGTGGTATTATTGTTTCGCGACGTATATGCGCCTCCTAACAAGAATTTTCTGTCGCTTTAATGGACGGCTGACGTTTGCGCATTTTCATCGGGAATTCAGAAAAGCTCGTTGAAAGCTACTTGAAAGGCAAGGCCGCCGGTGTACTTTGGACGGTCGGCAAACTCCGCGGAAATACTCTTGCATTCGATTTTACTCGCGTCAAAGCCCAGAAAAGCCACGCACAAACCTCGGAGATCCGATAGAGAACTCTTTGGAAATCGGAAAATCCCACTGAAAATATCGGCGAGCGCGAGCCGCGGCAGTCAACCCTGTAAGGAGCTTCCTGTTCTTTCTTCTCAACCGGAAGGAAACCACGCTTTTAAGGGTTGGCTCAATCGATCGGAGGGGAAAAAAATCAAGGGAGAAAAAAAAATGTCTTCACTCGTTTTATCGCGTTGCTTGATAATTCGCACGTTTCTATCCACTTCACACTTGATTTATTCACGGCTGCATCCGTTCGTTGCGCGAACCCGGCGGACGGCGCGAGAACGAATGCGAGGAATGCCTGCTACTTACTGTGCTAATCGTAGAGCGATCTAACGCACGTTCGTCAAAAGGAATTCGGACCCGTGTCCTCGCTGCTTTTTCCTCTTCCGGCTCGTTCAGTGCTGCCGCGAGCCGCTGACGATTTCTCGTCGGCTCCACGCTCGATTGATTCGAGCGTTACGCGCGACCTTTCACGACGGTCGCGTATCCACAACGGGCGGGAGCGACAGTGCGATTCATCACCCTGAGAATCCTCGTCCTTCACCGGTCTCCTTCAACGTCACGTCCGACAGACCTGCGCCGAATTCGCGAACAGTTGGAGCGATAAGGATCGGTTCGTCCGCGACGATCGAACGACTCGAGATTCGCACGCACGTTTTGAACTTGATTGCACTCAAGCGATAGCTGGATGGTTGGATAACTCTACTTCTAGATTAGATAATAGGTTAATTAACTCTAGACTGGATAATTAATTCTGGACTGGATGATCCCTGATTGACACTTGATGTGGTCCCGTGCGTGAGAAAGAGAGAGAGAGAGAGCACGATGATTTATTCGTTGATAGGAAGAATGTCGGAAACTGCCGTTCGCGAAAATCGACGCTCGGGCATCAGCGGCACCGTGTAATGTCAGCTGCCGCTGCCGGCTGATTCGAGTCGGGGAGTCGGGAACGCGCGCACGTGTCGACGGTCGATCGTCGGACTGTCGCCGGAGCGAGCGGCGGCGAACAGCTGATCGGTGGTGGGTCGAGAGCGAATCGACCGACCTGCCCGACTCCTGCGAACCGACTAAACGCGCGCTCTCTCTCTCTCGTCGCCGGTTCTCCTCGCGCGGCCCCGCAGCCTCCGACTCGGCCCGCGACACGGGTTCTCGCCGGTCACGGGGTGTCTCCGACCGAAATCACGATCGCACCACGGTAACCATCCACTCGGCGGCGCGGCGCGAGATTCCCCTCGGTACCGTGGCCAGCTGGGGTACGGCGTGCGTAGGCGGTGTCTCGGCGCGCACGTGCTGGACCACGAAAAGGCAGACGGCCGATCAAAGGCCGGAGTCCGACCGCCCGGCCGCTCTCCGACTTGCTCTGCACCGGCTACGCTTCCACTGCAGCTCGACTAACTGAACTGGGCTGGCTTGACTGAAGTGCATAGCTCAAGCAGCTCCTTCGCGGTACATCCGCGCCACCGGAACCACCGCGTTCTCTCTCTTTATCTGTCTCTATTTCCATCTCTTTTTCTCTCCCGCTACACCTAGCCTCGCGGAACGGCCGATGTTCGAATTGCGCCGAGACAAGAGGAAGAGCGAGGAAGGAGACGCAAGGTGCAGGGCGCAGGGGCATAACGTATATAGGTGGGAGAGGGAAGGCAAGAGGGACGAATGGGCGGAAAGAGGAGAGAAGAATTTTCTTCTGACTCCTTGAGTTTGTCGCAGCATGCATTTTCCGCACGCGACTTGATTTCTTGATTATTGCAGGTGCATTATTAAACTAGCTCTAAACTAGTTTCTTCTTTGGCAGCTATAGTATTTCCCATGCTAATTCGGAATTGCGATTCCAGATTTCTTGGAAGCTATGAGTATTTTCTTCAATATTTACATTTTGTATGCTGAACAGACAGAACAAAATTTCTTTTCTGATTTTTTAATTTACACGCTTTTGCGTTTTTCTTGTACGATACTCATAGTTTTTTTTTTTTGTCAAATATTATCATCTAATAAACAAAACGCAAATTGTGTTTTAAGGATTTATATAAAATAAATAGAAGCTTATATAAATATAAAATATCGAGTAAGAAAAATACACAGAAGGAAAATTCGAATGTTGAAAATAAAATAGATCGCGAGGAAATTATATATATACATGTCTACATCGCGGTGGCTCTCGATTATTCAGCATATGTATATACATTTTGTTCTTCTATCAATAAAGATTTCTATAGGAAAACTCGCGTTTTATTTTTCGCAGTGAGAATACGACATTATGCAGCGAGTCGCCACTTTGCGAAAACGGCGTCCTACGGTGACGAGGTTCGGCGCCGAGTGATTTTATCGGCGCCGCGTACCTCGTCAAATATGAAAACGCGGATTTTCAAGGATAACACGCGAAATTGGAGCTGCGCGAAGGATTTTCCAAGGAGGATTATCGCGGGCTACTCGTGCGTGCTATTGACCGGAATAATTTGTTCGTTCTTGTTACGCCTCGGCGTTTTCAAATTCACAAATTGCACGAGGCACTCGTTATTTCAAGGGTCTCCATCAATCAATTCGAGCTTAAACAATTTATATATTTTGAGTGCATTATGCAATTACGTTGTCAGCTTACGGTATATATCTATATTTGAATTTTAATCGGTTTTTTTTTTAAACAAAAACTCGCAAATAGCGTCATCTCACTTCGCTTGACGCATATACGTGCACATATACGTCATAAAATTCCACTTAAGGTAATTGGCGTATAAATAATTGATTATTAAATCTACTAGGGTAATGTTATACATTTTGTCGTGTATGCGTGTTCAAGCGCGCGCGGCGCTGCGAAAAATATCGAGGGCGAGGTAAATTTCGGATGTAGCCTGAGAGCCCGACTAACGTGATGCGGTGGCGATGCGGAATAAATTTGATGGCACGTCGATACTATCCCCGGGGGGATTCTTTTTGGCGCGCCACGAGGTACGTAAACAACATCGAAATATAATTAACCGCGGTCTCTCGCGCCTTGCCCGAGTTTAATTCGACATGTTAAATCGGCGCACGGCACGGCCTCGCCTGCACCTGTGCCGTTAGGAAGGAATGCCCATTATTCAACGTGTTCATTGCTAAATCGCGCGTGCCCTTGTTAACTTGCGCTTGTGCTACCGAAAGAAGTGCATGTCCTTCATCCATCTCGCCTGCGTGGCACGGCGCGGTGGAAAGAACGGAAGAGAAAAATAAGGAAGTAGGATTTCAACGCGCACAGATACACATTCCTCGCGCGTGGATAAACATGTCAGTGGCATTCGACTGGCAGTCGATAGCAAACATGTTCGCTTTGAAAACATTCGTAAATTTCACGCAACTTTTCTCTCACGGACGAACGAATGTGATTGCACGGGGCGTAGGGGACGAAACATCGTGGAATGTCAGAAATTCTTATTTGCATATATTGCCTGCACGCGCGCGCTGTACTTTTGATGCAGACGACGCGCTCACATTCGGATTTGTGTTGCGAGTGCCCAGCAAAATACTCATTGTCAGTTTTACAAGTCCGTTAACGATAATTTGATTGCAATGCGCTACCCGCGCTGGTTAACGATACGTTGTAATTATAACGGGTGATTAAACTGTAAAACAGCGGAATGCATTGCAATTAACTCATCCGCTGCGGATACGTTTCGCAAACAATAAACTATTATCACGCCCTATCGCACTTCGACGTATTTCCGATCGTCACGGTAATAAACGAGACAAATGATTTGCGCGAACCTATACGGCTCGTACAAATAATTACGTCTAATTAACAGAATTATCGTATGGAGTGTTTGAACGATGAACGGCACTATGTTTGAAAATAAAGAAAATTATGATTATATCGACGATACGTTCACAGTTATTTAACATTCACGAGACGTTTTAAAAGTTTAATAAAATTTAACGAGATTAAATGCTTAATTTTTCACAATTTGGTTTTTTATTCTAATTCATCTTATACTTTTAACAGATATTTAATTTAAAAATTTGTCTGCTTTAAAGTATATAATATTTAGAGCAAAAGTAATATTATATATATTATGCAGTAAAAGAAAATCGTCTTTGCGAAGAAGAAGTTTATTTCGTCACGCAATCTGTGGTTAAAGGAAAGGTGATCCTTGTAGGCCACTGTCTAGAAACGCCAGTCAAATGCGCGGACGTCACGTCATTCTATAATACATTATTGAATTTGTTAAGTCAATGATATTTTTCGCGCGAATCCCTTTGACGCACATTTGTATAAGAATTCTTGATTTCCAAGAAGAGAACGGTCTATCTGACGCTAAATTTCTCTTGTAATATCAGTGTAGTCATGACTTTTCGTTCAATCAAAACGATTAAGTCATCTAAGTGGTCTCGGTGCGGACTCAATTTGCTTAAAGATCCGTCTTATTTACCGGTTAATCAGGATCAAACGGTCTCGTAAATAATTTGAGCGTCACGTGCTCGGCGCGACCAATTATCCGTCACGCCGGACGTATCTCGCAAGATCGTAACATTTATACGAGTCGCATAAATTATCCGTTACTGTGTAGGACCATCGTTGAAAAAAAAATAACAACGCTTTTGTGTCTCATCGATTTTTTTCCTTTTTAATGCATAAATTCTCTGGACGGTGCACAATTGATTCAACGAATCTCAACAGCGGGTATTGCTGCAAAACCGTTTCAAACCTCTGTTAGCAGGTGGTGCTGTATAACAGGAGAGGCTCTCTGCTTTACCACCCTATCGACACTAAACATACGTATATACATTGGATGCACCAGAACGAAATTAGAACGAGTAGCGAAATCTTGCTCTTCAAGTCACATGTGTTTGCTTTTTTTCTTGATAAGCAAGATCACCACCTAGAGCCGAAGATAATTATGCATATGAAATAAGGTCGCGTTCTAGGATTGCAAGATTGGACATTACAAGTATCGATGATGAATTGGAGACACTTGTCGATACTTTGAAAGTATTGATTTATATACTTTCTTAAGCGAAACAGAGCGAAAGCGAGCTAAGTTTGAATTAAATTCGTGTCGCGAGTGTATATTGTCACCCGTTATAGATTTCGAGCGCTGATTCCGCGGCCTGTCCATTTCCCGGCCGTGCAGCATATGTATGTACAAAATGGTTAGTAACGTGAACTACGAGCTTCGCGTAATGCGGTGATGTCAAAGGGTAACGGTAATAAAAATAAAGCCATCGCAGAACGCCGTTACATTCGATACCTCGCGTGCTTTTATAATATAATACCCGGGGTTTCACAGCTGGAAATCCAGCTGTAAAATGCAGAGGGGTCTCCCCTGGGGACTCTTGTCCTGTGAAAGGCATCGATGCACTTGACGATATATCTTGCGAAGGCTGTAGAGGAAACTAGCTGTTATCCGAGATACTTCGCACCGCGAATTTCGATACCATCGACATCGCTTTAACGATCCGCGCGAGACTAAATTGAATAAAGGGCTCGAGATCGATCCTACGTTCTCGTAACCCGATTAAAGCCTTCGTAGTTATTGGAAACTTCACGCGAGTTATTGGAAAATTATTCGTCGCCCCATTAAATTAGTATGTAAAATTAAATACAACGTCATAAGATTATTTCGTCCGAAATTTTATTTATCGATCCTCTACTTTAATTGTCTCATTTTTCTTTATTTTACTTGCAAGACGTCGAGTAAGTCGTAATCAAGACGTTATATAGCTACGAATTGTAGTTTAGAAAAATTACATATCGTCAATCAACTGTATAAACTTTTCCTGTGATTAAATCCCATCATTATTTAGAGGGTTAACGGCAGCATAATGCAATCTCGCTGCGCTATGTATTATAAATGTAGTTTGCAGTTATCTAAAGTTTGTATGCGCTCATGCAGGAGTATAGACGATGAGGTATAAAATTATTAACGCAATGTTATATACATATAACAACGCAACGTATATGTGCTATATGTGATTCATCGAGCGTGCCACAGTGTCCTGCTCTTTCGGACGTAAACGCGCGCGCGGACGCGTCCGGCTCCCGGAAGTAATTTCTGTCGTCGGGGAGGAGAGAGATTTCGTATTGCCGAATCGACCTTCGAATCGAGCATTCTCGATGTGCGTTTTAAAGAGGCGGACCGATGGAGCCGCGCGACGGAAACGCGTATACGTGCTTGGGAGATTAATGTACTACGCCGCGTTACGAGAGTTCCGCCGAATGTGTCCGGCGCATACGCGCCGTGCATCCGAGCGTCGGGCCATGCGACCGGGGCCACCCTCTGTGAAATTATAGCGTCCGATGCACGCTGTGCACAGACCTATAAAATCTAGTAGGTTATCGATTAGGCGCCTACTCTCGCCGCCCGCTGTTGCGAATCTGGATATGCCCCGGCCCATTCACCTGGATATCCACACAGCAACGACGGCGGCGGCGACGACGACGACGACGACGGCGTCGGCCGGTGGTGGCGACAACGGTGGCGACGTGGCCAGCGATTTAGGTCAGCGGATCGTGCAACCGTTACCTTTTCCGCGTAACTCCCTTTTTCAATTAGTCATTAGGCAGATCCGCGGTTTACGACGCCGCGCATACAGCTATTTTCCATTTTTTGCGGACCGGCCCGGATTGACATGCTGATCCTCGAGATTGCCAGCAAAATATGTGTTTCATGTATATATATATTTTACCTCAGCATTTGACAAATTTAGAGTAAATATACATCTAAAAATTCTTGATAAGTTTAGCAAGACATTTACGATAAGAATATTGAAGATATTCTTAGATATACAATATAAGGTACAGCAGGATAATTTGGACAACAGTAAGCATTTGCAAGAATTTGGAGAAAAATAAGAGATTTCAAGATACATTTCATTAGATCATTGTCTGATCTAATGAAATATATCTTAAAGTCTCTTACTTTTCTGAAATTCTTGCAAATGCTTATTCTTATCTAAATTACCCCACTATTCAAATTACCCCGCTGTACCCGAAACTAATTTAAGAAGAAATTTAGATAATTTTTGTATATGAAACTCTCGTTAAAATGCGCTTAGCATTTGGTAAATTCGGAGTAAGCATACATATAAAGCTTCTTGGTAAATTTAGGAAAATATTTACGATAAGAATATTGGAGATATTTTTAGACGTGAAATTAATCAAGAAGAGATTTAAATAATTTTTATACGCGGAGTCCTTGTCAAGAGATATTCCTCGCTAAATTACTAATTAGCCGGTGCATACCGTCAACTTTTCACATGCTCCACGATTTAATCGCCTTTCATTATGATACCCGATACCGCAAGATTCCGTGCAGCTAATGGTTTCGTTGGGTTTTACTAAATTTAAGTCGCGTAAAAAAAAATTACGTTATTACCCCCTAAAGAATATGCACTTATTAATCGATCGCCGGGACTAGTACGATTTAAGAATAGTCACGTCGCCTATATAAATCGATTTCGCGAGAGGTTCATCCCGACCCGCCCACGTGCTCCCCAAAAGAATCATCATTTCTGGCGGCCACCGCCGTCTACCTGGCGCCGGGGAGGGAGTGCGCGTTTTATGAAAATGTATTTTAAGTTCGCCCCCGTGAATCGCGCCGCCACTTTCACCCTCTTCGTGCTCCCCGGATCTTACGTGACCTACGGTATTAATCACGTCTTACCCAAGGGTAAGGTCGTTTATTGGGCGCGACGGGTAAACTGTGGTGGTGGGGAGCTCACGCTCGCGGCTCATAATCTCTGACGTATAGTAGACGTCTGCGGTCGCCAGATGAATGCTTCTTTTCCTTCTCGCCTCGGGGGGTTCCACGCCGACGATGCGCCACCCTCTTCTTCGCGGACTATATAACACGCAAATGCGCCCGGCACGTGTGTTCGGGCTTGAGCCCACACTTCTGCGGCCATGACCGGCATGCCTCCGGCCGGCCTCCCTGCTGCATGTACACGCACCTCCCTTAGGCTAGCGTAACTGTTAACGCTGCGCGATGACAAATGTTATCGCGCTCTCTGATGACGTAACGCGGCGCGTGCTAATGATATCGCGTGCCAGTTTCGGACGGCGCGCCTAATTATTGCTAACTATACCGCTAAATCTGTTCCGGATCGATCCAGCGCTGGTAACCTTCCGATTTAAACTTCCGCAGACGTCAGCGGGCCGATTTTTAAATGGACTTTTGCGCGATGACGAGCGTTATTGGTTATATGACGGCTTAACCAAGTTTTCTATTACTCAATGATTCGGCATAATCGATTGAACGTGATAATGGAAAATATGAATTCGCGCCGATTCGATCGATTGCTCAAATGGCACGCTGTACGCCAACGTAACATTCGAATCCGTCAACACGGAAGTAATATAACTGTGAAAGTGACTTTTATGTCCTCCGCCGGGCCGCTGCTGCAGCATCGACAATGACCTCGATATTAGACGAAAAAATTTTATTGCCTAACGTTGCGTAACTAACGAATTTGCAATTTCAAGCGAACTAGATATATCGTGCTATATTGACTATACAGAATTTATTATTTAGCTATTTGATATTATCCGCCGTTTATCACCGACGTTTAATGATTAAATAAATATCCCAGTTATGCAGAAGTGTATTCTGAAAACGTTATTTTTGCGAATTCTAAAAATAGCAAAGAATAAACTAACCGTATAGTTTCGAAAAGCTACTTTCTGTTATTTATGTAAGCTCGTCTGATAAAATAAGTACAACTGTTCTATTTTTAAGGTCTGTGTCAACTCTTGTTAAAATCCCAATCTTTCTTTCAATCTTTTTCAAGGTTTTCTCTTTATGTCTCTCTCTCTCTCTCTTTCTTTTTCTTTCTCTTCTTTTCTCGAAGAAATATTGGCGTTATATAGTAATATAAAAATCCAATGATTGTTAAACTGATACAAATAGAAAAGGATGACACGTAACTCTGGATTATTCTGCATATATATTATTTTCTGCAATAATTTTCATTTTAGAAATGATTGGACTTTAACCAACCTAAATATTTCTTTTATAATAATAATGACTAATAATCTATAATAATCGTCAGGATATATTAAAGTTAAAGATATCTTTTCATTTTGTAGCGAATATTTTTTTTTTAAATAAAAATATTATACACTTTCCAGTGTATCGATACTTTGATTTTGAAAATAAACGCGTCCATGGTGACGACAAAGCGGTCGTGTCGTATGCAATAAAACGTACACGACATACATAGCACATGTTTTCGCGTAAAATGTCAGATTGCCCTTCGGGCGAGGATGTCAAATAACGCGATATCGATCATCGTATATTACACAGGGTGGTCCAGACTCGCGATTGCAGATTCTTTGACAGGTTCGCTGCCGGTCTTACCCTAGCGAAAATATATGATCGAATGTCATTTTTCTTCGTTATTTACAATTCTCGCAATATTAGGTGTAGTCCACGATATTGAGAGAATATGATAAATTAAATCAGTTATACGAAGTCTAAGTAAAATAGAATTAAGTTTATGTTTATGAATTCTTAGGAATGACAAGCATATAGTCCTCTATTCAATTCGGATTCAAGAAATGTTTGATTACATATTTTTAAAATACCTTTTGGCTGCCTATTTTTTTTTTTTTTTTTTCAAGAAATGTAAACGCACTCCGCGTTTGATTTCCATTTTATATCTCCCGTAATTCTAATTCTACCACAGAAAGTTCTTTGTCAGTTCCTGTATTAGACGTGGTGTTAAGCGAATATACATACGAGACAAAATACGCGTTAACCGAGACAGTTTGTGTTATATCGATGTCGCCGACAGCGGTTTTGCGCCCTAAAACGGTAGTGCATATGCGGGATTCGGCCGACATTTATTGTTAGACCATGATGCCATTATGCAGTAGGGGGGAAGGAGGGGAGCGTACGATACGCCTGTATGCACACACAATTCGTGTGCGGGGGCGAGAGAGAGAGAGAGAGAGAGAGAGAGAAGGTGCAGAGTTGCGTGGAGGGACGGAGGGGGAGTCGCGTGGAATGCGGGGTAAAGCCAGATCAATACCGGCGAAAGCCGGTGACACGGTCGCGAATCCGCGGCACACACGAAACCGAGAATCGCGAAAAAGAACGGGACGGGATCGAGAGCGGTGGCGCGAGGCGCCGTCGCGACTGCTGCGCTCTGACGCACCCTAATACGCGAGAGGCTCGAAAATTTCGGACTCGTCTCCTGCGTACTTCTTCCGCGCGCCTTTGTACTCGCGTCGTCTCTGCGAACTCCTTAGAAAATTCGACGCGAGCACCGTAACTATAGCTGTGTGCATTGAACCTGATACGAGAATCACGATCTCCGGTATCTCTGAACTCAACCTCTTTCGAGCGAAATCGATACTCATTGTCAGTCGCCGAGATTTTATCGGGAATTTGTTACTGTTACGTAAAATAAGTAATTTCGATAATGCACAATAGCACACTATTTAATTATGATGTTTTTTCGACGTAAAGTACATGTGTGAGACTAACTCAGACTAAAAAGAGTATCGTAAGAATTTATTTCTCTGTAGCAAAAAAGTGAGAAAATTCATTTTCTCCTCTATAATTTTCAAATATAAAAGATGTTATACATTGGCAATTATGTTTAATAATATTTTTATAATCAATCTGAAATTAATCGGAAAGCAGATTTTCATTACCAAAATTTGCAAAAAAATATATTTCAAAAAAATATTTGCTAGATACATACAGATAAATAAATACATATATTTTAAAACTGTTCGTATTTTTCATTTCAAATATGCGAGCAGAGAACCGTCATTTCCAAAATATTTTTCAATACTTCAGAGGTAATTTTCTGTGCCTTTGTTTCTGTTGTATGCTAAATAGTATGATCGAGTTCCGCAAAATATTTGAAACTCGCGAAACATCTAGCTTTGATGAATTTTTGCCATATTTTTTCCATCTTTTTATCCATTTCTCACTGTTCAACGCAATGATCGATATTTACTTCAACGAAAACTGATACTATCGCTTTCATGACTCACGTAATCTTTTTAGCATAACGGTCCGTCGTTTTTTTTTTAACTTGCCGGAAGTATACCGCGTGAGCACTGCGGTAAGCTGCATAAATATGTAGCATCCTGTACATGGTGAGGGTGGTAAGAACTATTCTGACGCAAGTTGAGCCGCAAATGCACTCTCTTCTGTCATGACTAAACAATGTAAATGCGGTTTAGTGTGTATGAACGAATCGACGTTTCGACCTCAGCTATTCCACGTCAATACCATGTAATATTGTGTGGAACTGGATATACAATTTTATTTATGGAATAGTGGATAGTGAATAAAAGCGAATACAAGAAAATTCTGAGATGAAATATTTAAGCCATGTGGTTGATTGAATAAATTGTAATTTATTTTATGTGCAAGTAATAAAATTTTTATTCGTATTTATTGCGCTCTATTTATTGTGCTTTATTGTCGCTTTAAAAATACATTAATAGTTATTCAAATAACACTCGAAGTAATGTAATAAATATATAATCAGTACAATATAAACGAATAATTTTCGAAATAAATTATGGAAAGGGTTATTACGCGAGAACGAAGTACAAAATTACAATGTGGAGAAAATGAAATAAATTATTTAAGTAATAATTATTATATTCGCGTTAATTACAAAGCTCGAATAAAATATTCGATTTTATATTGCAGTTGAAAAAGAGATTATTTTATTTTGACGCAATTCTCTAATAGCCTAGCGGTGAAATCTTTGATCAGAATCTCTTCCGTGTAATCAAACTGCTGCGTAAAGTCTGCCTTATCTAAATAAAGCTCACCGGGGGGTGCACCAGGTGTCTTAGTATGTGTGCGAGCAAATCGAAGCTTTGACCTCGACTACCTTACGTCACGGCAATCGAAACTTTACGTAGCAATTCAGAATAAAGAAGTTGAGTCGCTAGAGGTAATTCAAGTTCAGCGGAAACTCGTAATTCATGCAATGCGTTGTAAGTCAATATCTAGCACCGAACCGCGCGGCATGTCTCTCTGTGCATAATGTACGTTATACGGCCGCGTGCTGTGGCGGCGCATCGACGTCTTCAATCTCGGCGATTATTATTACGTTCAGTTTCTCTAAACATATATCGAAACATCGCTCATGTAGTAATTTAGAATAAGGAAGTCGGTTCATTAAGCGCGCGCGGAGACTCGCGCGGTGATCGATCGATCCGTTGATTACTTCGGAGCCACGCTCCGCGCTGAACTTTGAAAATTGTTACGCCTGCGTTCTACACAAGAGAGAAACGATAGTCTCGCGACCTTTACCCGCTCTAAATTCATCCGAATGGGAAACGTATCAGGCGTGAGCGGGAATGGGAAGGGAGGCTCAGGGGATGAGACGCGATCGCGGGAGAAATCGAGTTAAGTGCTCGACACAATCGCACCTACGCTTCTTATTGCTGTCTAATTAGCTCCGGCGAAATCCTCCCCGTGTTCCCGGAATACCCACGCCGAATACAGTCGCAGCTGCGCACCAATCAGGGGGTGGTGCACCACCTACTTGCATTAATCGTTCGCCTATTAATCATGCACTTTCTCGGATAACTTCGCCGCTCCACGGCGTTTGTAGTCCCATCTTCCCCGTTTGTGACGTGTATAAATATTTATTGATTTACATCAGAGACCGCTAACTTGCTCGCCGCTCATTTCTTCGACTGCGCCCCCCCCCCCCTCATGAGCTCCCTTTCGATGGCGCAATTTTCTTTTGATCGATCTTTTATTTTTACCGCCGGTCGAACCCGCTGCAGCACATACATACATATTAGAGAACAATTGATGGGATCGTGTACTGAATCCATAATGTTTTTCATTTAGTGAACTTTTGGGATTCCACTTGAGACGGACAACTCAGGTCAAAATTATTCGAAATTTATACGTCTGTAATTCATGCTATACATATCTTATTGAATCATTTCCTCTTTCAATTTTTATTCAGAATTCAGCGGTTAGAGATATTTAATGGAATTTAATATAATTTGCATGACCTTATCAAGAATTATGAAAGAATTAGGATGTAAATAATAAGTTTATTGAATTACTGTTTGCGAAGTATAACACAGAATTTACGATTTTAATATTTCTTTGTAGGAATTATTAATGCAATTTACAACCAATTATTTTCGATATTCCGTGACGTGACTGTTCGTCATACTTGACTTTGCATCTTCCATTGAGTCGCGTTACAAGAATAACGAACGGAATTGACTGCACGTGCACAACTGCCGCTACGAATTACTAATCAAGTGCAACTAATAACGAGCAATATTTATCCCGAACGTAAAACGAACGTTCGCGAGTCGCGTAATCGATGTGACTTTCTGGCAATCGGATCGCATGTACTTTCGTTCATTTCGTCAAAGCTATAAATAAAGCCGTTAAATTCTGCAAACCCCCGTAAATTCTCTCACAATTTATCACGTCGTTTTATCACGTTGTTTATTACGGCTCTAAGAGAACGCGTGCGAGACCACGCGTTATATATATAAATTGCGAACTAATGTATATTTTATCAGCTTCGAATATAAATATACCTCGTTGCAAATATACCCCGTTATTTGCGTAAATAATTTTCTAAGAAAAGAAAATTTTATAAAATAACTACTGTAGGAATAATTTTGGATAATGTATCGTATATGCAACTTGTGATTTATTTAATTTTATGAAAATCGATACCGCAAGAGTTCCAATTACATTATTAGATAAAGGTTAGATTTATCGATGGCAATTTAAACCAGTACCCAGTTTCGTTGACTCTTTGCCTTTCTCTCTAAAAGTTGAAGTAGAAATAGGAGAAGACAAACAGTAAATTGAATTACGATTATTAAGTTATGGAAGTTAACCGATACTGGTGAAACCGGCCATGAGCGGCAAAGGAAAACGAAATTGGGGCTAATAATAATTTCGTTGTGCAAATCGATTTCTATTTTTTTTTTGCAAAGGGAAACAAAGGCTTCTTCGGACAAATAATTGATGGGGCTCGTTTTTCTTTCTTAAACACGGGAGAGATTCTAGAATATTACGATAAACGTAATACTTAATATATATACTTTGCAGCGTGTACTTTCGCCGTGCCGCTGCTGCACGAGCCTTGAAGCTCGCCTTTTTTCCAACGTCGAGAGCACATACAAAGCCAGGAACACGAAGCGCTGATTGGCGGGACGGATAAAAATGTGCTAAAGAAAGGCGCGCACGGCGAAAACAAAAAAAAAAGGGTGATGACGGTGGCGCGGATCAACCTGTGAGCAAGCCAAATGAAGCGTAACAGAGGGAGGTTCCATACGTGGTGGGTGTGTGTACATCGATACGTTTATTAAGTACAACTAATACAAGGGCCGTGAGGAGCTCTTTGGGTATATGAACGCAGCGCGTGTTCTCCCGTGGACGTTTAGCTTCGTTGTCCGAGACTAAAAATCGATCGTCTTCGAGCGCAGTCCACCGACGGCAACATCCAAAGCACACACAGCGTGTCAGCAAAAAACATTGTTTATTTGCATAGAAGAATACATATATAGGGCACACCTAAAGTCGGGCGTTTTCTCACGGCTGTAGATTTTTGTGGCGGTTTTCCTTTAGCTTTGAAGTCTTTTTTTTTTAATATTTCGATAACAACTGAATTACATTAAATTAAAGTAAAAAGTTACATCAAAGGCTGGTACCTCTAATTAATTGAAGAATAAGGTTTATTATTTATTTGAACTTTTACTAGGGTAATACAGTCAAACTCTTGAGTTTTTTACGTTAAATAACTGTAATCTTTCGTCGAAGTTTTAGAAGTGCCTTCAACTTCAATTTTCTTATTGCCAAAGCGAAAGCGGCGCGACTTTCGGTACGCCCTTTATACATATTGGAGTGCAAAGTACAATGGTGGCATACATTAGAGGGTTGTTTTCCTGGTTGTTCGACGGTTGCGAGGTCATGGAGCGCCTCGGCCGCCATAGAGCCAGCCTGGCGAAGCCGTACTTGGTCATGGCCGCGCTGAAGTCCGTCCTCGATTGCCTTCCGACTCCTGCAGTTTCTCCGAATCCCCCCGTGTTTTCGATCAATCCGTGCCCGAAGTACGGATGCGACGAATCAGCTTCGACATCCTCCGACGGGCGCGCCGATAATCCGCGTTCGCGACGACTCGCGATTATGGTCCGCACGGCGGCGGTTCATCTCTTGAGCGCGTGCACGATCATGCGGCGCGTCTTCTCGATGCACTTACGCAGGATATTGCGGAACGACATGATCGAATCGTCTCTGTGAGCGGCGCGTGTGGCCAGCGTTATCGGCTACTGAGAATAATGTTGAGCGAGAGTATAACGATTGCGGCGATCGCTGCGGAGCTTCGATCGCCGAGGAACATTGAGCCTCCTCTGTTACATCCTACTATTATTTTCTCTGAGCTCCTGCTGCTGCTGTCGCCGCGTCGGCAGATAGACAGATATGTTCGAAATTATGTATTCGGGACACGCGCGCACACATGCAAGCGCGGCGAGAAACGTAGTGCCGTGGGGCTGACCGACCGTGTCCCGACTTCGTGTCGGGACTTCCCCGTCCGCCCACCCACCTGCCCCCCCTCCTACCCCCGATCGCGGAGGCGAGATTTAGGGTTGTTTTTCCTCCGACGGCGCACCCCCCGCCTCTCCGAAGTCCGGAAACAAACAGGCGGTCGATCGCGGACGACGAGAGATTGTCCGTCTCCGGTGTGTCGGCGATCGATTCTCCACGGTGTGGACAGAGGGACGCGGAGTTTCGTTGCTCGATGAGTTGCAGTTGCGGGCGAAGTTGCGCGGAGCGAGCGTGTAAATTACCAAAAGCCGACGCGCGCGTCGGTCCACCGGACCGACGACACCCGGCACCGCGGTGGCGGCAGTCGCTGAAATCGGACGGGAGGGGAGATGCAGGGGGAGGAAAATTTGCTAATTGCAGCCTGGTTCTCGCAGGAGTCGAAAAGATGACTCGGTCTTCAACGTTCTCTCGACGACGAACGGTCGTCGTAAACAAGCGATCAGAAAAGACGTAGCAAAAATAGCTCGAAGCAATCGCCGTGTCTGATGGTGCTCGCTATCCTTCCTCTCCCTCCCCCTCAGCCTGGGAGTACCCCGAGCGGACGACGACGCTTACGAACGAACGAACACTACGCGGTAACACGCTAACTATTATTAAGCTCAGATTAATTAACAGCACAGCCGATTCCGAGCGAGGTAATGAAAAGCCCGGCAAAGCGCGTACGCGCGCACGCTGACGCGTGCGTTAAGCTCTGTGATCAAATAGCAGCACAGCCGATTTTTCGATTATATTAATAATAAACAGTAATAACAGGGAGCGAATTTTTTCTCTCTTGTTTTTTCCCTCTGTTTGCTCTTAAGCGTCCGCGTTCCTCCTCCGCTTCCGATTAATTCGCGCGTGAATTCTTTTCTCGCTTTTGCGAAAGGAGGTACTTCTTCCTTTTCCCTCCTCGCGTACTTGTTCTCCCACTCAGTGCTTGTTCTCTCTTACTTTCATTACTTGGCGCACACTCGACGGCGAACTCCGCCGATCTCGCGCGGCGATATCACGCCGATGGACGCGAAGCGCGACTTTATCGCGAATACGCGGCAAAACTTTGATATGTGTGTCGCTTTCCCGAGTGCTTCGCGACGCCGATGAAGGTATAGGCGTCCCGGTAGTCAAGGCACTGGACATGCGCATCGAATACGAGAGCCCGTACTCGTACCCCGTACTCTCTTTCTCTCTCTCTCTCTCTCTCTCTCTCTCTCTCTCTCTTGTCAGGTTCGCGAAAGATTCGCCGTGCACCATGCGGATAATCTTTCGAAGTCACCCGCGCTTCCGCGCAGGGATATCACGATGGACTCTCGCTTTCCGGAGTCCGTTCGGGTCGCTTCTCCGCTCCGAGAATGTATCCCGTTGTCGTCTTCCCTTGTCTATCGGTCTTTCATTTTTTTTAGGCGACCCGTGTCCTTTTATTATTTTCCTCACATTACATCCAGTAAACATAAACGGCTACCGACATACCGTTATCGGATTCCTCGGTATTCTCAACGGTACTGATCGTATCGTTCCCCTGACTTTTTTCCGGTTAAGATGCTCGTTCCTGGAAGATAAGGCGTACGTCCCTCGCGGCTTTATTAATCTTTATTACGACTCTAGAAATGAACGCGACTATCGATACCATTCCCCGAACGGTTCACGGTCGATTCGTATCGCGCCGTCGGATTTTCCAATTTTCGTTCCTATCGACGTTACTATATCTCTGTTGCGTATTGACAACGAAAGCAAAGGCGAACGCGAGGTAATACAAATGACAAACTGAAATACGTAACAATCTCGTTGCAGCCTTTATAGCACGGAGCTCCCGCGATAGCAATCGATGCTAATGTTTTATAATTGCGTGCGTTAAAGTCTCGGTCGCGCATGTCACGTCTCTCTAGCTCTATATCGACGATCTCGCTCTGAATACAAAATTCCCTTCGTAGAAAAGTCCGCGAATCGATTGGAGCTCTCTTTATCGCTCGCGCGCAATCCATCCGGCCCGATTAGCATAAAATCGAGAGACTCGATCTAGAGCGTTGAGCGAAGGATGATCCCGGCCGTTTGCGAGGCAATATAGCGTTCACGGTGTCCGTAATGCGATATATCCGGTTGCCATATGGTACCTCGTACGGACGTAAGGCTGTCCTTATTACGTCGAGGAGGAGTCCGCCGCTGTCGACGTCGTGGCGCGTTTTGGAAGGCGGAATTTTCTACGTCGGGCGACGTATCGATTGGCCGACTCGCCGTTCCACGAGCCACGGCGAATCGAGCGGAAAACGCGAGTCCTCTTCCGTGCGATCGCCATCGGTGCGCGATGTTACATCGCGGTAAAATTAGAACGCCAGCGTCATTGACTGCCGGTATCGAACCGCCATCGCTGCCGCCGCCGCCACCGCCGTCACTGCCGCTGAACGGTTCTCCAAGTGTTGTGCACTCGGTAGTACCAGTCACTAACGGCATATAGATAGCTAGGCCTTTTGCGCCGATTCTGGATCCCCCGTCGGGTGCACTCGCGTTCTACAGGATGGTACCGCGACCCGTGCCGGAACAGAGCTCAGTAAGCCGGGACTATTCTTGGACGACTGGAAATAAATGCATCCTCGGGCATCGTGCGCGGAGAATCAAGGACGATCAAGGATTCTTCGTTTCCTTCCTTCCTTCCTTTCTTCCTTCCTTCTTTTCACGAAGTCCGGATCCGAGCTACGGATTTTCCTTAAGCCCTGAATCCCTCACGTACGCGGCGGCCGCTCGTATCATCAACTTTCGGTCGGTCGGTCGGTAGCGCACGTGACTCGAAGGTCGTGCTCCCGCCGAATCGATTGGATGCACCCCCTACGCCCGGTGTTCCGGGGGGCCGCCAGTCTGTCGGTACCGACGATCGGTCAGCCTCCTCTTCCGGATCGATGGCAACGCGTCCGACCTCGGGAACGCCGACGTTCCTCCCGACGACGCCGAGATTCTCCTTGACCGAATCGCGTATGGCTGCGCGATCGAATGACGAAATGCGATCTCGCCGCACCTCTCACGAGTCCTCCATCTCATGTTACAGGAGATACCACGCAGGATCAGTAGAGGACACTGTCGTTCATCCGCATTACCTTGTCCGCGTTGTACGTGCTCTTCATTCCCTTTGTGAATCCTATTTAAATACGACGTCCAATAGCTTCACCAGATTATTATATGCTCGTTTTAGTGATACTAATCTACCCCGATCCTTTGCTAATGAACGATGATAAATCTTCACATTTATCCTGTATATATTTTTTAAGTATCTACCATCATACTTTGTATTATCGTTCTCTCAATCTCGGATTTGCTTTTTGACAAAATTCCTGGCAAAAATTCTTCAATAGAACGCGGGTGATTATTTTTTTCACCATCGATTGATGCCGAACTCGACTTTAGGAACTCATCTTGTAAAACTTCTTTTGGACGATGCGGCCTTTATAAGCATAAGCCTCACATTCTTGAAACTCTCGCGATCCTCTCTCAATAGACGATAAAAGCTCGGGGCCCTCGCAATCCTCTGGAGAACGATACTATAAGGCTCTCATGGTCCTTTCCGCGGACAATACGAGCCTTTTACCAGATTCACACACGCTGGCTCTCACGCTGGCTCATCGTGCTCACCGATTTTCAGACCGGGCTCACAGAGAAACGTTCATGTCGCACGAATTGATCACTCCCGAACGGCCCTCTCCAGGTTGCGAGCGGGACCATATCGTCACACATCCGCGGTGTCCTCCACAGATAGAGGGACGTCGTGTCTGCCGAACGCGCGATTACCTCCCGCTAACCTATGACGAATTCCCTGATGTATACACAAAGGTGTACACGCGCTCGTCGAGAGCTCGTCGCTCTCCTCCGCGCCTCCCTTCGTTATCGAATGGCCACGCCATCGCGCAAACTCCGTCCCCGTTCAACCCTCGCCGCACGCCGCTTGCCGCTACCAACCCCCCGGTCGCGCGCACCCGGCCAACTCCACGTTCCTGCTGCGATCTTTATATATAGCCTTTCCGTTTACGGAAACACAAAAAGAGAAGGAATGGCCGTCGCGAAAATAAACGAATGGACCACCGTCACCGGGGAGGAGATCGAAACAGGCTGCTGTGCCACGTCGATGGCGTCGCCTACATCCTTGTTCTCTTTGTTGTGCAGAACCCGCGCGGTTACGCATTAAGCCGATTTCAGTCCGCGGATTGTCGGTCGAACGTTTCTTCCGCGTGCAATCGATCGGTCTCCGATCGCGCGCGCGTAAGCTTCTATTTCTTCTGTATATATGTACTTTTCTGTCCGTCGTTTCTATCGTGCTTATGTTTTGTATATATCGTTTAATGCTGCGTGTGAAATCGCTCTTACAGCAACCCGTATTTTGCGTGCAGCATGCACTTAAAGCTGGTTTCACGCGAAATGCAAATAGTTGAATGCAAATGGAGTGCAAATAGTTAAATATCTTGATTTTCCTTGATAATTTTGCTCGAATTTTTCCATGAAAACATTACTGGAAATATTACTTGGTTACTTTTTTACCATCTAAAAAGATATACATTAATTAATTAAAAGACATCATGCGCCAACAATGTTTCTAATCTTTATTATCTGTCTTACGTTTAATCAGTTTTCGCAATATTAATCTCTTTCATCTCTTATTATCGGCGACATATCATTATTGATATATCATTAACGATATATCCTACGAGCATATTTAAAATGACTGTTAAACGACTGCATGATAATTATACGACGAATATTTTTTATGTACAGCAAGTAAATGTTCGTCATGCGACGCATTCGTTTGCGTGTGAAAGAAAATGTTTGAACAATTTTGGTACAAAAGTGCCGACGATCAATTCGCGCGAAAGCGATTTAACTCTTTTTTTTTTTTCGTTACGCGGATATGACTCCGATACATCCGTGTGCAATTCGACTCTTTTGCCAGTATTTATCGCTTTTGATAGCCTTTCTAAAACGTACTCGATGGATTACACGAATTTTCACACGTGTGACATTTCTTGTGCGATTTCTTCGCATTCGTAAATATAATGCGAATTAGTTTTAGAGACTCGAGTTGAGTTGATTATCTGTGTAACTTTAATATTGTTTGCTTTGCTCGGAAAAAATATAGCTGCATAAAAGTTCCACCTAAATACCTCGAGGGTGTGTTTGCGTGCTTCGAACATATGAAATATTTCGGACATGCTTCGATTCAATTGTGAATTTGTTCGCTACGAGCAAACTCGGTCGACTAAACATCCCGATGACGTCAGTATCCGGTTTTCGTCGACGGAACGTTGTCGGGGAACAACGCGAAATATTTATCTCGCAACGACTGATGGAGAATCCTTAAATAAACCAGAGTTCTTTTACCGGACCCGCTCGTATTGGAATAATAGAAGCCGATGACATTCGGGTTTTGCGTTGGAATTTTAAGCAAGTGAAAATTGTCGGAAGCTATTAGTTCGTACGAATCTCCATGTAAAATAGTAGACAAATCAGACTTGTACATTTTTCTGAAGAATTCCTAAAAATCTTTTTGAATCCAAAAGTTCAATTTCAACCTTAATGACAGAAATCCTTTAATAAATCCTTTCTTTAAAGAAATTTTTAAGCGTCATTTATTGCAACTTTTCAATATCGCCCCTAGATATCCAGTTAATTAATCCCGGATTGAGGTTCTGACGAGGCAAAGTGTAATTACGTTTAAGTTAAGGGCAAGAAGTTTTGTTATTTAATTACACCTTGGGAGCGAAGTTCACTTTTTCATCTTCGATCGTTCGAAATTTCGTATATTGCCGGCGTCTTAACGTTTTGTTCGAGAATTAATTTCCGGGCTGATTAGAGAATCCCGAGACACCCTGTACACCGAACCACGTTATCAGATTCTCCCGTGGCTATTTCGGGGTATCGACCAATCAGTGTTAAGGTCGGACGCGCCCACGATAATTCGAGGACTACCGAAAATTCGTCCGGCCGGCGCGCGGATTGATCCTTGACTTACTTCTTGCTTCGCGCCGACACGACCAACGGACGTTATCGCGCACCAAAAGCACATGTAATTAAACACGATGATGGGAGGAAGCAGGGAAGGAGAAAGAGAGACAGAGAGATAGATAGATAGATAGAGAGAGAGAGAGAGAGAGAGAGAGAGAAAAGAGAGAGGGTGGCTCAAACAAAACACAATTTAATCGTGACGCGCGTCGCGATCGTTCGTCGTTAATTACTCATGCATATGCAACGACGTGTAAAACATGAAATTAAAGGGACGCCGAAGGGGGCTGGTGCAGTATCGTTGGGGCGGACAAAAGCGTGACGTTCGTATAGGAGCCAGAGTGTGGCGAGTGAGGCGAGCGAGCGAGCTCGGCGCTAAATAAAATAATTACGCGAATCGTCGTAACGCAGCCACCCACGCGACCGCGTGTGTGGACCGAACGGACGTTCGACCGCTTTTTTAAATTTTATCTCACTCCTGTGACCGCCGTATTACGTCGTTGCTGCAATGAAACGCAATACCTATTGTTCGCGACTTGCGCGTTTAATTGTTTCGCGTAAAATAAACGCGCTCGCTGCCGAAATGGATGGCGAAGCGATATCTCTCCCACGGTCTGTTGATTTTTCTTAGATTATTTCTGAATTATTGCAAGGAGATCTTTGTTTTTCTCGTAAAACACACTATTATTACAAGTTATATATGGCAGTACGATTTTTCTAACGTAAGAGAATCGCGGGGAACAGTATAATAATAGAGCAATATTAATGAATGTTTAGAAAAATCCGGATATCGCGTTAAATATTTAAGAATAAGCCCTGTATCGCATTGTACTATGAGTTCGAATTGTTAATTACTGTTGTCCGTTGAATTGGAAATCGATTAACAAACGCAGCCCCCCCCATCTTGGTGGTTAATTAATTCCTTTAATATTTCGTAATTCGATTGTTTTAAACATGAAATGCATTATTTTCAAAGTCTTCCAGAGATGCATGGTGTTCGTGTTACCACGGACGTCCCTCGCACAATTATATCGCGTGCTGCGCGAGCGGATATCCACCGTTTTATGCAATATACACACGCGCTCGTTCCGAATTCCGAGCAGCGTGCAATAATTTATTGCGATGACACAACGTCGCGAAGTATCGTTTATTGAAGTGCAAATTATCCCGCCAAGTGAGAATTTATTCAAAATTCATTCGGCTGGCAAATCTGCTGCTTGTACATACATCAGCGTGTATAGTATTGCGCAGTTAAGCAGATACGTCGTATCTGCAACGTATTCTCGCGTGCAGCAGCATTCGTCTTTTTCCATCACAATAACCTTTAAAAATTGTTTCAATATTAATTCCGATCCGGAAATTGCATTGCCCAGTGTTTTTCGCGGTTTCACATGTTATTTCGTTAATTTATTTATGCGTTATTTGTCTCATCGTATATGCCTGATCCTATATCATGTACTTCATTTTGTCGCACCGTATCTCTATTATCTTGTTACGTATTCCGTTACAAAGCGCACGAGAGACGCCGCCACAGCTGCCGGAGCTGCTCGTTTTAATTACCGCTTTGACTTGTAGCATTAAATTAACGAAAAAAAAAAAAAAATGCATTAAATGAAAAGTTCACAAATGCGCTTTTCGAAGTTTACGAAGCTCGACGTGGCGCTATCGCACGGTGGATGTAACAAGTTTTAGAGCAAGAGCATGCCCGGGCAGAACGTGCCATCTAGCCGCAACGAAAGGCGGGAGATTATTGATCGTAAAAATGGCGCCAACGTAAAGTTGTGTAAGGCGGATATCAAGTCATAATTTTCGGCAGCTTTGACGGCCCGGATCATTTCTTTAAGCGCTCGCTCCTTTCATTTATTAAAATAATGAGATTCCTCTAGCAACAATGACGTCAAATCTACGCGGCTGAATACTTCGATGATCTTCATATTTAAATTTAAGAGAGAGAAAGAGAGAGAGAGAGAGAAGACTTACTATCGTCTTCAAAATTCCCTCATTAAATTTGAATTTTTTTTTAAAACGTTTAGAAATCGTATTATAATTTAGAAAACAGATTCATAACTATACATTGACTGAAAATTACAATTCTAAAAATTTGGCTATTGAACTATTTATAATTATATAGATTTATAATTATATAGACAGATATGTGCTGTCAAAGTTTGTAAAGAGGAACTTTATATTACTTACGTTCATATACGTATACTGGAAGATATAATGTTTTTTTTTACTTATGTCTTGAATAGCATTTATATCTGTTAAGAATATAAACATAATTATAGATAATAGAATTTATATTCAAATTTTTAGAATTGTAATTCTCAGTCAATGTAACGAATATGTAGCGATCACTTCCAAATCGATTAAAATCGATTTACAGTTATATTATTCAGGGGCATTTGAACCTGGATCTTTGGGCACAGAAAGCCGACGTGCAGTTCTCGCGCCACGATCGTCACAAACACATATAAACGTAGATATTTTATTATTATTTATATATGTGTTACAATCAAATAACTCATATAATAAATTACGTTCGCAGGCAATTAAAACTTTTGACAATAAATTTCATAAATGACGGAATTAATAGTTGTTATTTTTAATGATTTTAATGGAGTTATCAAATGTAAATACTCGCGAGTCCTTAACAATCGTTAGCTTATTAGTTAATTCTAGCGTCGAGTCGTTTGATTATTTCGTGCAACTAACGATTTCGGTTATCTCGATCAAGTAAGCCTACCGAGAAACTAAGTGAAACCGGAGCAAAATTGAACGCAGTATTTTTACAATTAACAAAGAAAGTGAAATATATATCGACAATGCCGGTGCGTTACGTACGGTCGCGCTGGGCCGAGCGAATTGGTGAAACGAAAGTAGCGCAGAACAGCACATTCGTTTCTACGTGTTTCCGGAGCGGAACCGCACGATTGAGAGCTCCCGGAGGATACGATATAGCTACGCAATCAGGCAAAGTTGAAAATGGACTTACAGGGAGAACGGCCAGGACGTCTCGAGCTTCTGCGACGGGCGCTTCTCGTGCTTCGCGGCATGCCGGTTCTCAATTCCGTGGCAACTGTATGGGGGAAAAAAAAACAGAGAGATTAGAATTAATTTCGTTCCGCGTTACGTACTGTGCATATTCGTACAGGGGTTATTCGTGATCTCCCGCTGTCTCGCGATTCTCTTGCTCTCCGTATGGTTACTATACTTTGTATCGTCGGAGTGGAGAGAGGAACGAGAGTGCAACATCGAAATAAGCGTACGCTCTAATAAATATTACAGCCGGCAACGAAGCTCCGATGTTGTACTCCGTGTAAATCTGCGATTTCAGAATACGTGGATCCATGCATCATAACAGGAAACATCAGAGCGTAAAAGAGACAGAGAGACAGACAGATAAAGAGAGAGAGAGAGAAAGAGGGGGGGGGGAAATAGAGCTACATATATGCAGAGTTTTGACACACGTTTAAATAAATTTATTAACCGAGAGGATTTGCGTTTTACAGAGAGAGAGAGAGAGAGAGAGGGGGGGAGAGAAATCAA